>NW_027305616.1:0-160000 GCF_039555335.1 Amphiura filiformis
TGTACCCCCATTCACGCTGTACGAAGTTAGAAAAAAAGGAGCCAGTTAGCACGCCAGGCACCACTAAGCATGCAAAGTGCATAGCATCGGACTTTTGGTGATCCCCGTTATCTTTTTTTACCGTGTCAGACAGGAGCGCGCACTGCTCATTAAATATTTATGAACCCAACACGTCACAAACACGTGGTCTTATTCGGCCGATCAGAATCGTTGCAATTAACCCGACATGGTTTTATGAATGAATTTTTGACCTTACTGGGCTCAGACATATGCATATATTCATGTATTTTGTAATATATTCAAGATGGCTGCTGGGTCCTGGCAAAGACAGAATGAAAATCAATGGTTCCGTTCGGAAAATATTGCCGTTTGAAAATGGACTTTTTTCTGGCGTCAAACAAGCAAAAATTTCGATCACTGAAGATACTCAAATTTCATTTATCTGTAATTTTGGTTATAATTTTTTGTTGGACATGGTATATTTTTTTGTTGCAAATATTTTTTTGTTGCAATTAACCCGACATGGTTTTATGAATGAATTTTTGACCTTACTGGGCTCAGACATATGCATATTCATGTATTTTGTAATATTCAAGATGGCTGCTGGGTCCTGGCAAAGACAGAATGAAAATCAATGGTTCCGTTCGGAAAATATTGCCGTTTGAAAATGGACTTTTTTCTGGCGTCAAACAAGCAAAAATTTCGATCACTGAAGATACTCAAATTTCATTTATCTATAATTTTGGTTATAATTTTTTGTTGGACATGGTATATTTTTTCTGACTTTGCTGGAAGCTTATTTCAAGTGGTCATGGTGGATTTTACTGCGGAGGATTCAGTTTTTCAGCGGAGACGGACAATATGCACGCGAGGTGTTTCTTACCAAATTTTACAAAAATGTCACCGATCCCGTACACACACGATTCGTCAGTTCTGTGCATGTGATGTCATGCAGTGGTTGCGTGGGGCAGTGCTAGGAAACTTTTTAACTTGGTAAGAAGTTTGATTGCCCACCTATACATTGTAGTCCCACATTCAACACCAATGCTTCTTATCTGAATATCAAGTGCAATAATTCAAATAGCCCACCTAAACTTCTTACCGAGTGCAAATGATAGCACACCTAAAATCCTTACCGAGTGCAATTAACAGCACACCTGTAGCTCGCCTGACTATTTCCAGAAGTGCGATTTGTAGCACACCTGCTGTTTTTCAAAATTCATTGACTGAAGCTTGCATTCAACATATGTCGGCCATCTTTAATTTTGACAACTGATATAGCGTGATCGATAGGATTTGTTTATCCGTATCGAACCAAAATCAAGATGAAAACGCTTCAGAAAAATGACGCAAACATCAGCGTAGTTGATAAAGATCTGAAAAACAAGTTCCGCTGGAGCTGGCTGGATCACAAAGTGAAAGTAATACATGTTAAAGATGGTCGCGATTTGAGCTGTACGGTGGAGGAAAATGGTATCAAAAAAATTGCTGTCGCCGGTAAAGCTTATTGCTCACTGTTTGGGGACATGATATCTTATGGATCCAAGGGAATAAGTAATAAGTGAGGTTAAGTATTTGATTTTCACTCACATTGTACTAAAAAGTGGTATTTTTTCATTCAAATTAAACATTTTGTCTTCATTTATGTGTCTTTTTTTCCTGTAAAATTGCTCTCCTGAGAGGGCCTCAATAGGGTTTTGACAGTGTAGAAGCCCTCTGGCTTCGTTCGGGGGCTCCACCCCTCGACCCCGCCGGCGCTGCGCCCCTGGACCCCACCAGGGGCCCTTAAGCGAGCCCCTGGACCCCGGCCGTGAGGCGAGAGCTTCACTCGCTCGCTCTTTCCGCTCCCTAATCACATGCCTGCTGTGACTGTGTGCAGTATCAGTACACATGTACATGCGACTCATGGACTCCATGACTCGAGATCAAGGACAAGGTAGTTCGTCTGTTCGCAACACAAACTTAAATAACGGGCAAAACAGACACATCATTTATCGGTATGACATTTTCGTATTGGTGATGCCCTATCTAAGTTTGCACTGAAGTGCCATCTCAGTTTTGGTGTGCCGATGTGGTCTTTGTGGATCATGTGTTAATGAATTTTTACTTATTCTCATGATTCTGGATAAATGGGGTATTAATTACAATTACAAGCATAAGAGTTTAGACAAGAAGCTGTGTAATTAATATAATGACAAACATGCAACTATTTAAGCTACAGGAGCCTTGTATTTTTTAGTGCAACGTTGCACTAGCTTTTGTATACATGTACACTTCATCCCATACCGTTGTGCAGAGCTATTCCTCGTACTAAGAATGTACAAGATCAAGGAAGCTTAAACATGTAAAATATATCTCACCAATCACATGCACTCTTGTTTTGTGCATGGAGCGCCCCTGTAATTGTTCTTGGTGGCACATTCATTGCTCAAGCCAACATGTTGTGAATCACTTTTCTCTACTTCACTTAATATAATCAATTTGCAGCAATGAACTTGGCGTATCCAAAACGGTAATCCATGAAAGTCATGAAAGTACTCTACCGATGAATCGGGGTGGCTAGGAGGTCATGAATATTAATAAGTATGACGTCAGTGTGAGAGTATCCGATTGATATTCTACAAGGCGGTACACAGCTAACACAGCAAACACCCACCAGTACTGGACCAGTAAAAGGGCCCATTTGCACTGGCCCAGTACTGGACCAGGGTTGGGCCACATAAAGTGAGCGCCAGCACTGGACCAGACCAAGTCGGTCACAAGTGGTCCAATACAGTGCGTCACTTATGGACCACATAATGTCGCCAGAGCTGGCCTAACGCTGGCCGGGCTTCCATGTGGCCCAGCATTGGCGCTCACTTTATCTGGCCCACATGTGGTGGGTGACGTGCTCACACTAGCGAAACAATCAATTAAATCAGTTTTCAGACTAGTCTAGGCTAGGCCGGGGGCTAGGGCTATTTGAATTGATATTTTTAGTGGAAGTGCAACTTTTGCGGGAACTTTGATTTAATTTTCAAATCTTGGTGTATGGCTACAAATTTGGTACCAAATGAAAGCTAACAGATTCAATTTTATTGTTTATTATTGAAAAGTAAATATGAATATTGTATGGAGGAATATTTTTACAGTGATTTTACTATCTTTACCTTTGATTTCGTGACAATTTAATAGGGGGCTTAGCATTATTTAGGCATGTTTATTGTTTAACTTTCAACTTATAGGGCCTACTTCTATCCTATCGGTAGGGAAAAAATCAAAATAAAGTTTCATGTCCCTTGATTTCTAGACCATATCCTCTAGCGCCTACTGATTTACGGGCCGGGTCCAGATTTGACCCTCACCATTTTGTAACTGAGATTCGTGTAGGCCCTATAATTAATTTTGTAATGTAGGCCTAGGCATATTCTTTCAAAGCATTTTATATAATATGTTTTATTCATCTAATTTACCTATCATTTCTTTGGGCCCCGGGTTTGGGCCTAACCAGCTGGCTATGTCTATGCCATGTCGGGCCTCCATATGAATAGGCCCTATAGTAGGCCAAGGCCAAATAGTAAATTCTACGTCTATCAAGTAGGTCTTTAAATTAAATAGGCCTAGGCCTATGCATGATACGTTACAACATGTATCAGTATAGACCTAATAGGGCCTATTTTTCTCTCCCCTAGGCCTAAGAGCTTCAAACTGATAATAAGCCTATAACTTTCCATAGGCCGTGTAAAATTAATGTTTTGGTTCTCGTCCAGAGGATTTTCATGAATTGATGAGGCAGGGAGGTTTTTTTTTTTTGTAAAATTAGCCCCGGTAATTAGCATGGCTTAGATTTCGTTCTTTTTAGAGCAAATGAGGAGGCCCTTTTTTCATTTTAAATGTGAGATTCTGAGGCCGGATAAATCCCTAGATCATGTAGATTACCACAAAAATTCTTGGAAGTGATATTTGTTCTCTAATAAACTTATTTAGGCATATTTGTAAGCCTATAAAGTTTTTCGTAAAGTAGGCCAGGAAAGTAGGCTATTCCTAAGTTTTAAAAAAGTTAAAAAATCTACTTAAAAAAAAATCTGACAAATCCCGATAATTGAGGTGGGAGAGGACGAGAACCAAAATATTTAATATTTATTCAAAATTTCAGAATAGGGTGTTCCTAGGCTAGAGGGTGTTATAGCTTGAGCTATTCTTATAGGGCGTAACTCCAAAATTAGACCTCTAGTACAATAATACTTCTGCATGGATTATTTGAAAGTGTAGGCCTACAATCCAAAATCCCGGGGACTCATTTATACAAGCATAAAACGCCAACATTTAGGGTCCCTAGCTTAAAACCACACATTTAAACTTGAAATGTCTGAATGTCCCTTTCTTTTCATGGGGGCTGAGCAATTTATGTGCCCGGTTTTATGGGACGCCTAATTTTTAAATACAACGCTCTAAAATGATAAAACGCTGCATCTAAATGGTAAAACGCTGCATCTTGTAAATTAGGTTCCCAAAATGTTGCCACACGTAGGGGGGGGGGGGCAAGGACAAGAGTAAAGCAATTTGCAATTTTGGGCATGAAGTTTAGAAATTTTACCCCCACCCGGACTCGTATTTATTGCACAAAGGTTGGTCTTTACAGTTAAGTTATTGGTTTCACCGCCTTTGACCGGGAGGGGGGGCACTCGAATGCCGAGTTGACTCTTTACAACACAATATCTAGGGACCATTTTTTTATTTTTTTGAATTTTGACCAAAATTCAAAAAAATAAAAAAAAATGTCCCTAGATATCTAGTTTTAAAAATTAATAAAAATTTTTTTGGCCAAACAATTTTTTTGTTACGTGCACGTTGCACGAAAAAATTTGGGCCAAAAAACCCGTTTTGGGGATTTTCTCCAAAAATGAGCATTTTGGCCCAAATTGGACCTCACAGATGAATCAAATCATTTCCATTCTGAAAATGTATACTTTTATATTCTTTAGACTAATAATTTAGCAGTTATGAGGCCCGAAAGTTTTCATAATGCAGTTTAATTTGTACATATCAAATGAAACAAAAATTATCCCTGCTGCTGAAATGGAATAGCCCTCGTGATGTCACGCGATGTTTCCATGGGAAGCCAATTGGGTGCCTTGTTTGGTATCAGACGGGCCAATCACAGGCAGCCTTGCTTAGAAACCGTCGGTGGCCATTTTGTTAGCTAAGGCCATTCTCTGTCAGTTTTTCAGCAAGAACGGATGCAGAAATTTTTTATTCAACTATAAGACAATGAATAGGCCGTCACAGCTTACAAAAAAGTGGGTAGTGGTGAAGCCAACGGATGTGGACACAAAACACATCAAGGATACCTCGAATATGAACAACTGGAAAGAAAAAAAGCAAGTAAGCTTACAGTTTACACCACATCACATCACATGAAATGAATTGTGACGGTACAATGAACAGTCTGGAGTTGTTTGTATAACATGTATAACTCGATAAAACTTTCGTGGTCGATTGTCTAAACAGTGATCTGAGGAAGTCATGCATGTACGAGTACTATTGATTGGGATTGCCGGACTGGTGGTATGGAATAATTCTAATGTGTGGAAATATTGTAGGCGATATCTTAGCGCTATTGCATTTGTCAGAAGAGAGACTTTATTTATCCTATGCTTGTAAGCGGTGGCAACAGCCGATGTCCAAATAGAGTATTGTATTTTGCGTCAACAGTGAATAACACGGTGAGAAATTTGCTTTCAAAATTGTCAAACATGGTCGTCTACATGTATAGGCCTACATGTATGTACATTACTAACATAGGCTACTGAATCACGGCAGTATATAGCCGGGGGGTCACTGGGTTATCAGGGGTTTTTGACCTCATAAATAATTATAAATCATGCAGGTAGGAGAATGGAAAATGCTTGAAATTAAGGGAAAGCAAAGTCGAACCATTTCTATGTTCATCATAATTATATTAGGCAGTCTGAAGGAACACAATCTATTTCTGTTCTGGTTTGAAATTGAAAGTTGTATAACAACACGGTTCAAAATTTTTGTTCTGAATTGGAAAATCTCTCTTGGTATTTAATAGCCATATGAGTGAATTTAGCACATGTTATCATCATGGGATGGACACGTGATGCTTTGTTGGTAAAATTATAATAGGCCTAGTCATATGAGTGAATTTAATTGTCAATTTCAATATTTTGGCAACATGGTTCAAACATTTTGTTCTGAATTGGAAAATCAGTGTCTTTGTATAATAATAACCATATGAGTGATTTTAATTTCAATCCGTTTAGCGCAATCATGATGGGCGTAGACACGTGATGCTCTCTCTGGGTAAAATTATAATAATAGTCATAATATGAGTGAATTTTATGGTCAATTTATCGCAATCATCATCATGCCCGTAGACGCGTGATTCTCTCTCTTGGTATATAAAAGCCATGTGAGTGAATTTAATTGTCAATTTCAAACTTTTATACGCAAGCATCATGACGTGGACACATGATGCTCTAATTTTGGAAGCCATCCGGGTTTTCTATTTGGATAAAACGAATCACAACAAAAAAGAGTAACTTCAACGCTATCGTCTATGTCGTCTATGAAAAACAAAATGGCCTTTAAAAATAAATAGATAAATAAATAAATTTTAAAATATGAAAAAAAAATGGGTTTAAATATGTGTTTTTGACCTTTATTACAAGTTCAATCCAAGGTTGTCGGAGTTCAAATAGATTAATAAAGGAGTTGAATTGTGGAATATATTGGATGTCATTTATAGACAGGCATGAATTATACACAAAGTAAAAGGGCTTTTGCTGGCAGAATTTGCTTCTCTTTTTCTGTCTTTTAATTCACTGCAGGTCATGTGGTTACTTCGAGACAGGTGGTAGAAGGGAGGACATCTTGCGGGATCTGCAACAGAAAGCCCGTAATTACCATGCCTATGACAGTGGATGGAGTATATTTTGAATTGTAACCTGGCTCTATGGGGAGGAACGATCTTTGTTAGAGCACAAGCATGATGGAAACGGTAACTTCTCTAATGGTGAAAATTTTTATTGTGTATAACGGCTAACTACATTTAGAGCATGTACAGATAATGAAGAATCTTCATCTACATTAGATACATTGTATCCTTCAAATGGAGTATTGTTGCACCTCAATATGGCGAGGAGGCGAACCAAAATGCTAGTTGTGAACGGGAAGATTATATATTATACAGTTCTTCACGCGAGTAAAAAATAGCATAAGCAATTATGGAAGCTGTATGCTAACAAGTCCATGTCAAAAATGCTTCTACGAATGGAGCTGCAATAAAGGATAGAAGAAGATCATTCCATAGCTTGATGGAAATGCCAATATTTATTTTGTACCACTGATTGGGCTTATATTATTCTTGGGCAATATGTCCATGTCAAATAATACAAGAAACAGATGAAGGAAGCGGCAGCAAGAAAGGATAGAGGAAGATCATTCCATAGCTTGATGGAAATGCCAAAATTTATTTTGTACCACTGATTGGGCTTATATTATTCTTGGGCAATATGTCCATGTCAAATAATAGAAGAAACAGATGAAGGAAGCGGTTGCAGGAAACTGCAGAATTATCTTGGTGTCATCAATGGACCATTTTAGTGATAAAATGTCAAAAATGCTTCTACGAATGGAGCTGCAATAAAGAGGAAGATCATTCCATAGCTTGATGGAAATGTCAAAATTTATTTTGTACCATTGATTGGGCATATATTAGTCTTGGGCAATATGTCCATGTCAAATAATACAAGAAACAGATGAAGGAAGCGGTTGCAGGAAACTGCAGAATTATCTTGGTGTCATCAATGGATCATTTTAGTGATAAAATGTCATACATTAAATGCTGAAGCGATCTGAAGGCAATTGAGTGGATTTATCTCGGAGGAGCTAATTAACCAAACTCGTTGCTGCATGAATTATCTTTTAGGTGTCATAGCACATCCGACAACTTGACTTTTGCTAGTTGGAGAAATAACGGCAAACTTTTGCTAGTTGGAGAAATAACCCCAAATTCTATGGGGTAGAATTCAAATTGAAGTGAAATATCGGTCATCATATCAAACTTTTATAGATGGTCATATTAATAAATCAAGGGAAATTTGTGTATTTGCAGGTAGGGGTGCGCAGGTGCAGAGTCCGAATAAAATTTATTTACTGGGGAAAAATTATTCATCAATTAAATTATTGCAAATTGGCAATGTTTTCAATCAAATTACCTTTTACACTATACGTTTTGTCACCTAACTATTCTCCGACACATGTTGGGGGTAGTCTGTTAACATAGGCAGAAGGAAATGCATATAATATATTACCTATTGTTAATGGCTAGTCGAGCGGTTATTGCCAAATTTGGTAAAACAAACCTGCATTGTATAAGGCAAATAATTTTTCTGTATCTATCAAACAAAGGAGACTGGATCTTCATTATCATCAAGTTAAACATGTGTGTGTGATTAAATGTTGTAATAATTGTATCTATCAAACAAAGAGAATAATTTGTCATTAATTGAATTACAGTATCATCTATTATAGCATACTTATAATTTCACCGCCTCGTAAGTTTCGCTTATAGACTGTGGGTAGTTACTAACAGAGGCATAAGGATATGCATATAACATATTACATATAGTTAATGGCTACATTGAGTAGAGTGATTATTATGAAATTATAAAAACAAATTCATGGTAAATGATTTCCTATTCGTATCTATCAAACGAAGTCCAGAACTCTTGTACATTATTATTATGTTTTCATGGTTTTAGTATATTAAGGTGTGTATATGAGTTCTATCATGCGTATTTTTTATGTATACTATTTTGTTCAGCATGTAGGCCCTATTTTAAGATTCTGTGCAGCGCCGCGCCTTGAGGATGTTTTTTACATCGTGGGGCGCTTTATAAATCCATGTATTATTATTATTATTATTATTTCTTCGTTCCAATTACGGCAAATTAACCTTTAAAATTGCAGTTAAATTAAACACCTTTTGTCCCAGTAGATATTCACTGATAGACCAGGGGTAGTCATTTAAAGAAGCAAAAAGAATTTCATATAACATAATTAATTAAAAATTCAGAAGGAAGGAAATTCAAATAATTCAAAACAATCCTTTTGAAGTTATAATAGTCAGTGGGTTTTGTTGTTTTCTTTTTTCGGGTTTTCTCGTACGTGAATGTACCAGATGGCCAAAACAAAGCATTGGCAGGCATTCTTTTCCACTAGTACTGCATAAGAATGCTCACTAGGTAGGACTGTTGATCCAATCAGTCAAGTTAAATCCTAAACTTTTTAGCACCAACATTCGTCACCACCAACAATGGCAGGTTTATAAGTTGGGACAAACTATTTTAAGAACACTATAATGGAGATCACAAACAAGGAAGGAACGACAGCCAAGAGCTCGCCTTATTTGTAAAGCATAAAAATCTCGAGGGGGGCGGGGGGTGGTTTGGCAATTTCCTTGCATGTGATGACATGGAACTTGGGTAGCAGTTTTTGGATCATTTTTCTAAAATGATCGATTTAATGTACAGAATTATACATGTACTACATTAATAAATTCGATTTAGTAGTTCCAATATCCGGAGGTATCTACCTACTGGGTATTTGGCATGGGTATATTTACCGATGTCCACTATGTAATCTGAATATGAATATAATAGGAAAATGAGAAAGGTATCAGCCATTTAATTTCTTTTGACGCGATAGATGACTGCCTAGCGAATTCATGTAAGTCAGCGGCATTTTATATTCTCTCCATTGGTATTATGGAGCTTTTTATTTCCTCCTCCGAGGAGATATCGTGTAGAGGATTGCCTAGCGAAATATTTGTCCATTGGTATATGGAGCTTTTCCTCCTCGATAAGGAGTTGATCGCTAGATGAGTGCCTAGCAAAATAGTTCCCAGTGTGTTAAGGGGAACTCTTGGGTTATAGGCGCAACAAGCTTCCCAGTAATTGTTGGGAGGCTCGGTCGGTATTTACTCCGTTCGAAAAAGTTGTCCAGAAATCATTATTATTTGGCTGATTCAGGGAATTTTCTAAAACATTGCTTGAATAAATTATGCGTTCTTTCTGAATGGCTGACAAGAGTCCCAAATTTTGGCGTATGTGTTTTCGTCATTTCAGTGTCTGGGGATAATGCAGTTTAATTTGTACATATCAAATGAAACAAAAATTTATCCCTGCTGCTGAAATGGAATCGCCCTCGTGATGTCACTTGATGTTTCCATGGGAAGCCAATTGGGTGCCTTGTTTGGTATCAGACGGGCCAATCACAGGCAGCCTTGCTTAGAGCCGTCGGTGGCCATTTTGTTAGCTAAGGCCATTCTCTGTCAGTTTTTCAGCAAGAACGGATGCAGAAATTTTTATCCCACCCACCACTCCCCATATGTCATAATTGATATCTGTTTAAAATTGATTTCAAGAGTTTGATAGTGTGTCATAAAATTTGAGTCTCGCAGTAGTGAGACAAGTACATATAAAGTGTCGGTCTTCAAATTAAAAGGTAATGAGGAATGAGATGAAATACGAAAGAGAAAGGAAAATATATTCGATTGAGAGTTCTTTGAATTTGAATAATATTCTAATTACATTGAGGTTTTTGAGTTACATAGGAGTATGACTATTGTATACGGGTGTGAGAGTGTGCGTGGGTAGATCACTTTAGGTTCAATTTCTATCTCAGCAACACATTCTATTCTATTGCGCAGTTGTATTTTCTGAAATTCTATTTGTATATGTGTGTTCACTCTAGTGTGTCTTCAGAAGCATTAACAAAATCGATACAATTGGTACCACTTTCAGTCTTAGGTGGTAATGCCCTTCAGTCTTAGGTCGAGTAATTTTATTTATAGCAGGAAGGAAGGAATTAACACCAGGTTGGCATGGGATAGCTAGACAGGGGCCAAGTACTATGCCCTCAGATTTTTCTTGTTCATCAAAGTATAAATAAAAATGAAATATTGGGTTCATGTTTTTATGAGGTTGCGCAGCCGGCTGGTTATCGCGTTAATTTCTGTTAAAGGCTGCCTTTTGTATTAGACATGATATCCTAGTTATGTATTCGAATTCATAAATGTGCAGAGCATGGCACTGTGTTTGCTTGGCGTTGGCAGCGAAAAATAATGGGTTTTGCAATTAACTCCTTCAACATGTTCAAACAAAAAAATCAGGTTAATGGTCCACTGTGGTGAAGAGGCCTCGACCGTAAAATTCAGAGGCTCTTCAAATAATCGCAAACGTGGATCTTGCGGTATTTATTATGTATGTATGTATTATTCACTGAGCGTGTTTGTAGAGAGCCAGCTTATCAGTTAGGCGCTTATCACCGTAGAAGTACTTCAAGATCATTTGCCAGTGCAGTGTGGTATTTCCGTGATAAACCACTACAAGCACGCTCGCAATATCATTATGCATTTAAAGTGCATTTTGGTCAATCATACATAGTAATGTTATTCTAATTTAATTATATTGATTTAATTGTTACTGCCTAAATGTATTGAGATTTATTTATATACCAATCACTCTTGTTTACATTTAATTTTATTACTTTGTTGAGCTATTAGTATCACTTGTATATTGATGTTGATGATTGATGAAAATGAAATATGAATGAATGAATTTACTAGCAAAGGAAATGAGGGGATCAGAAATAGCTTATTCCATGGTACAGGGTACGGATGTTAACAAGTAGTCCTTGTGGCAGTTTTTGGATCATTTTCTAAAATGATCGATTTAATGTACAGAATTATACATGTACTACATTAATAAATTCGATTTAGTAGTTCCAATATCCGGAGGTATCTACCTACTGGGTATTTGGCATGGGTATATTTACCGATGTCCACTATGTAATCTGAATATGAATATAATAGGAAAATGAGAAAGGTATCAGCCATTTAATTTCTTTTGTGACGCTAGATGACTGCCTAGCGAATTCATGTAAGTCCATGCATTTTATATTCTCTCCATTGGTATTATGGAGCTTTTTATTTCCTCCTCCGAGGAGATATCGTGTAGAGGATTGCCTAGCGAAATATTTGTCCATTGGTATATGGAGCTTTTCCTCCTCGATAAGGAGTTGATCGCTAGATGAGTGCCTAGCAAAATAGTTCCCAGTGTGTTAAGGGGACCGCTTGGGTTATAGGCGCAACAATCTTCCAAGTAATTGTTGGGAGGCTCGGTCGGGTATTTACTCCGTTCGAAAAAGTTGTCCAGAAATCATTATTATTTGGCTGATTCCAGGAATTTTCTAAAAACATTGCTTGAATAAATTATGCGTTCTTTCTGAATGGCTGACCAGAGGCCCAAATTTTGGCGTATGTGTTTTCGTCATTTCAGTGTCTGGGGATAATTCCAGGGTTCAGACCAACCTTAATTATACTTCCCAGCAAACACAAAACAAAAAACCCCAAATCCTCAAAACAAAAAATCCCCAAAAATCTCTTTTTTTTGGCCCACTTCTTTTTCGTTAATCGTAACAAAAACATTTTTGTATTAATTTTTTTTAAAATAAAATATATAGGAGCCATTTTTTTATTTTTTTGAATTTCGACCAACTTTGAGAAATTTGCACCAAAAATGGTCAAAAAATGCTGAATTTTCAAAAAATCATAAAAAGCCTGATTTTCACCTAAATTTCAAATATTTTTGGTGAAGTTGGTCAAATTAAAAAAAAAAAAAAAAAATGAAAAAAGGTCCCTAGATATTTTTATCTAGTTTATAAAAATTAAAAAAAAAAAATTTTGGCCCAAGAATTTTTTTTTTTACGTTAAGGAAGGGGTATGAACGTTTGGACAGTATTTATTGTGGGACATTAGAGCACATCGGACATATCGAATGGTATTCTGAATACGAAGAATGTCATTCTGTTATCAAATAATTTTGATTTTTTGAAATTCGCAATGTAATACACATTTTATGGCAAATAATTAAAAATTGATATTTTTGACATTTAACAGTACTTAAAGTGTATGTAGGTGGGATGAAAGGCCGACGATCAATTGAAAATTTTGACCTTTCGTATTGAAGATATGGATTTTTTTCCAAAACACCAAAAAAAAAATTAGCTTTTTCTCCCAGCTACATACACTTTAAGAATATATCATTAGATTTATAAAATTTACTTGAGGACTGTTATTATATCAAAATGTGAAAAATATCAAATTTTAATAATTTGTCATAAAATGTGTATTATATCGTGAATTTCAAAAAATGAAAATTATTTGATATCAGAAAGACATTCTTCGTATTCAGAATGCAATTCGATATGTCTGACAAAAGCTAGTCAAGCTGGACTAAGATATGTTAGTCATCCTTGTTAGTCCAGCAGTACTGACTAGCTTAAAGTACTGACTAGCTTAAAGCTAGTCCAGGTGGGCACCATCTGCATGGCTATGGTCAGATCTTCATGGCTATGGCCAGATCCATAATCTCTGGGTCATATAAAATTATCTGGGTCATATAAGTTTTCAATATTTCAAAGGAGAATTCCCTTCCTTTCTATTGTTTTTTAGCAGGTTAAATGAACCATTCATGTATCTCCTTTTCTACATGACAATTTCCGCTCATTTTGTGAGAACAGGTCTCATTTGATGGAAAATCAGGAAATCAGTTCACTACACAAATATTCTCCCAAAATAAGGTGGTTGAAGAGTCTCAGAAGTGCAATACAATTGTTAGCATGGTTATAACCTCTTTTAAACTTAGTCATGCAAGATATACCAAAGCATACATTTTTTGAAAGGGCCACCAGGCCTTGTGTTTTAAATTGCATATTTTGCCTTTCCATTAATCCACTCTCTAGCTCAAATATTAATGAGCTCATTTGTGTATTTGGCCTACATGCTTGTCATTAATCCACTGTACAGCTCAAACACAATCATTGATCAACTTTGCAATCAAATTTGAGCCCTTGACTATAAAACGTTTGCAAAATCAAAAAGAAAATTTATAATGATTTTTTTTCTTCAAACAGTGACCCCAAAACAGTTCCTTTTGGTTTTAATAGTTAAAGAACATTGAAGGCTACTATTGTTATATATACATCAAAAAATTAAAACAAAACTATTTTATATTATTGTTAGTCACTCGACAAGTTATTGACTTAAGTTAGCCCAACTGGTGCCCACCTGGACTAACATAGCGCTAGTCAAGCCAGCTGGACTAATGTAACATTAGTCCAGCTGGCTTGACTAATATGCTCAAAATAGTCGATCCGACATGACTAACCTCAAGCTAGTCCAGCCTGCGGACAACCCTAATTTAACCATACATGCAGTTGCAGATTGGATAGTCTGATATTAGTGATAAGGGTTATACAGTTGGGTAAACACAATAATATAGTCACACAATCAAAAGTTTTGATGGATCAATTTTGCATGTGCATCAAATCATGAATCAGAAAAGTTTCATGTGCATGATTCAGATAAATCCATCTTTGACAGGCAAAATTAGTGCAAGGTTCTTTTTTCACATGACTTTTTTTGTGTAACAGCTTAACTCGTTATTTTGCACAGCTGATGTATGCAGGATATACAGCATTTTTTCTTCTTGATGAGTTGGAATTTTTGGAAGTCTATTCCTACCACAGTTGGGTCACATTTCAGCAGCACCTGAAGGCAAATTATGCAAAAAGTTACTGTTAGTTAAACTTCAATTAGCAAAATGAATATTCCCGCTTTCACATGTGGCGGTTTTCTGAAAAAAGTACCAGTGAAAAATTCGAAATTCAGGATCATCAAAATAATTTACTTTATTTACAGTTTAATACATGTATAGTGTACGGAGCCCCTGAAGTGACATGGAAGAAAAAAAGCGACTTTGTAACTCTGGGCCCCGAAATAGTAACTTGGGGGCCAAGATAGTAACTTGGGGCTTGAGATAGTAACTCGAGCGCCCCAAGATAGTAACATGGGCCCTGACTTAGTAACTCGGGGTCCAAGATAGTAACTCGTAGCCCCGAGATAGTAACTTGGGGCCCGACTTAGTAACTCAGGGCCCGACTTACTAAGTTGGGCCCTCAAGTTACTATGTCGGACCCCAAGATAGTTCTTTTTCTTCCGTGTCAATTCAGGGGCTCTGTAATAGTCCCATCAATTAAGGGCTGAAATCAAAACTCGACCGGGCGGTTCTGTCCAGGTGCCATTGTTTAGAACAATAGCAAAAGGACAGGCGGTCAACCGCCAGTCGAGTTTTGATTTCATCCCTAAACCAACAACAATTTTTTTTTGATGTTTCAAAATGGGAGCTTAATTTTGACAAATGACAACGGGTAGGAAACTTTAAGAAGTTCTTACACCTCCAAAATTTTGGTTGGTCATGTATTTCCACACCATTTTTTAGAGTCCACCATCAGGGACAGTACTTAATACAAATATAGTATACTGTCTTAAATTGCACAAGCAGTTTTAACATATAGAACCAAAAATGTGTTTCATAATGGCCATAGAACCATCATTGGTGGCACCGGGGCATTTGCCCCCCCAATATTCCCCCCCCCCCACCCCATAGTCGAATTTTATTAAAAATATGTTATTATTAGTCATGATAAACCCATTTCGTTGAACTCAAAATTCTACTGATGTTTATTAAAATTAAAGTATTCACTAGTAAAATGGTCATAAAGAGTTAAAAATATCAGATGATTAGTGACAATAAAAGTAATTGAATGCAACTTTATCTTGCATAATTATAATGGCTCACTTTAATACTGAACAATTCTAATTTTGGAATCTACCAGTTTATTGATAGCGAACCCCAAAAATTCGACTATGGACTTTGAGTTGTAAGCAGAACTTTACCCCCTGGCCTTTGCTCTCTAAAAACACACTGTCAAGCATACTTGTTTATCAGTCCATTAACCACAAGTCAGCCTCTTAGTCAGGGGTGTGATTGTTGCTTTTTGAAAAAAAACCCTAAGGCAATGTTGCGGCCGGGGGTCCAGGGGCCCGCTTAAGGGCCCCTGGTGGGGTCCAGGGGCAACGCCCCGGTGGGGGTCGAGGGGGCGAAGCCCCCCGAAGCCAGAGGGGTTTTACACACTTGAGCACCACTGGAGATGCAATTTCATGGGGTAAAATGCAAAAATGAGAAACTGTTAAAATACTTCACTTTATAGTATAAAAACATTTATTATTTGTGAATACATACTTCCAGTATCATATCATTCACATACACATGAGAAATTGCATCACCATTTTTGCACAGTACAGTGTGTCTATAAATCATCCAGTCAGGGTTCTAATCTAAGGAATTTTCATTTTAAAATTGGAGATTTTCTCATATCTGGAAACTGAAAATTCCGGAAATGTGACATCTCTGTTAAGCATTTAGCTCTTGGTCCAGGGCCACTCCAAAAGCGAAAAAAAAAAAAAAAAAAATCCGGAAAAATCACACCCCTGACAAGTACGCTAGATGTTTGATGAGAGATTAACTTTCGGCGTCAACACAAAAAAGCGCCATAAATACCACAGACAGTTGTTTACGGTGTAGTTAATGGTAATGGCGCGGGCCCAGACGATTTAAACCATAGCCAGGTGTGGGCGACCAATCACAAGGCAGATCCCTTTAAAGATGCATTACATCATGGCCAATTTTAGTTAGGCCAGAAATTGGCCTAACTCTCCATAGAGTCCCGTGTTAAAAATCTTAACCGCAAGGCAATGTCAGTAGTCCACTTGGGAAGCTAACAAACAGAGGGAGTAGGGTGACTGATCAGATGTGAAAATCTATCAATTGTGCACACATTAATTAAATCAGAGTTTTAAGCTTAAATACAATATCCAGAGTATGCACAATGGGCAAGTGGACTACGGGGTAGTCTACCCCCCCCCACTTATTCTGAAAAATGATCACTTTTTGCAGCAATTTTGCACAAAATTGGATGATTTTGCACTCATTCACTTTGCCACCCCCAAAACCAATCTCTGGCAGCACTACGGGGGGGGGGGGGAATTTTTCTTACTCCCCAGTTTTTGAACTAAAATTACAGAAAATTTCACTTTTTGCAGCAATTTTGTGCAAATTTAGAAGATTTTGCCCCCATTCACCCCGAAAAAAATTCCTGATGTCGCCACTGAGAACCAGTTTATAACATCTAAACATGGTAAACGGAACATATTTCAGGTCTAAAATATCACGGGGATTATGAGAATACATGAGGTTTCTTCTGATGCAAAATGTCTCCATTTTGATCTAGGATAAAGAACAGTATGACCGGATGAGGCTGTTGATCTGGTCACACATTTTTCAGTTACCTTTGGTATTTGAACGAAATCATTCAGACTAGTTGTATAATGTTGGCGTTGAGTCTTTCAAGCTTCACGGTTGCATCGTCAGCCACAGAGCCTATAAAAAAATTCATGGAATTAAAATGGGATTTGACAAACTGTCGATTGTAGATTTTGGGTCACAGTTGTTATTCTTTAAAAAAGTAATTAATTGCAGACCATGCACATAGCATTTTTTTGCCTAAGTTGTTGCTAATTTAAGGTACGGTATGATATATTTAAATGAGTCATATTTGAAATTTGATTTGAATTTTTTTTTTTTTTTGCAATTTTTGGCAAAATTTGTTGAAATTCACTTCCCCCTTCATGGGGGGGGGTGAATTTCAGGGGCCATGTCACCGAAAAAAAATTCTGGCACTGCCACTGTACTTAATAGAACTATTCAAGTGTTCATGAAAGTTAAAATTGTGAAAATAGGGCTAGTTTTTCAATCCAAATTCCTGTTTTAATTCAATCGTTTAGAACAAAATAAGGGTAAAATAAAGCTCAAAATGCAATCTGCAACAGGGGTTGTTTTGAATTTTCTGACAATCATCATCATCATATGTTATGCCTTTGATAAATTTATATTAAGGGAGCCCTGTGCAATAATTGTGAGCCCCCTGGGGAATTTTCAAATGGCAGAAATGCTTGCTACCCCACCCCCCTATTGGCTTGGCAAAAATTGCTCTTGAACTTTACGGCCAAGGCCCACTTTTAGAGCATTTTATTTTTAGCATTTTAGAGCATGTTATTTAAAAGACGCCCTATGAATGTGTGCCAATTATTGCTTGCCCTCACCCGAAGTCACCCCCCTTATCGGAGCAGTGCCAAAATTGCCCCCCCTTTGGCTGGCCAAAATAATCTTGCCCCTACCCAATTTTACCTCAGGGCTCAGTGCTCATTACACAGCCCTTAATTTAACTTGGACTATTGGATAACTTGGGTCCCACAAGTTTATTTTTTTTTGTTTTTTTTGGGGGGGTGCTGATTTTGAAAAGGTGGACTTTTTTCCAAGGGGGGGGGGGCAATTTTGTAAAAAGTGGACTTTTCCTCAAAAATTTGGACATTTTTTGGCCAAAAAGCGTAAAAACCTGTTTTTTGCTCGATATGCTCATAAATTGTCATATTTTGGGACTTTTTGTATACTTTTGCACCCCCCCCGCACCCCCCCTGCATATGGGCCTGCATCTAGGGTGTATTGCTGGCACTACATGTATTGCTATACAACAACAAAAAATAGTACACAGGCCTACATGTTGTATCACAGTGTTGTATACTAGCTGCTATGTACATAAAGACTGGCATGTTGATGGCTTGTTATGCCGGCATATGAATGACATTATTTTTGGTCTTTCTGATGTAATATTATAATAATTGCAACTTTACATACATGTAATCAACACAAAGCAAGACTTACATTGTAGCGGAAGACATCTTCTACAAAATCTTGATGCATTTAATTCCAGGACATTGGGGCAAGAACTTGAAGTGTTGCTCTGCAGTGCAGTGTTTTCGTGTAGTACAGTATCAGTAGTTGACTCTGACAGTTGACAGTTGTGTTTCCCCGCTTAGAGTTGGGTCAGAGGTCACATACCACAGAGTGGCAAAATTTAAACTTGAAGCTAGTCGAGCAACCTAGTCAAGCCGGCTTGACTAACGTTAAGCTAGTCCATCTACCTTTACCCCATATTCCTCAATTCCTGTCTGAAACAACAAAATAAAATATTGATACAAAGTAATAAACATTTTGGTCATCTAAATGTTTATTCATATCATTTTCAGTACCGCGGTAGTTATTTAAAAAGTCACTAAATAACACATGTTCCAATTCTTTATTCTTGTCTGGGGCTGTGCAATAATTATGAGCACCCCTGGGGGGTAAAATTTCCAAACGGCTCGCCAAAAATCACTTGCCCCCCCCCCCCACCGGCCCGCCAAAAATCGCTTGTTTTCCTAAGCATTTTTAGAGCATTTTATTTAAAAGGCGCCCCAAGAATGAGCGCCAAAAATTGCTTGTCCCCCCCCCAACCCATAGTTTTTGACCTATGACCTCCAGCAAACCACAAGCCATTTCAGCATGAAATACATATTATTTGGATTTTTCTACTTATATACATGTATGTAAATACATAGGCCTATAGGCCTAAGCACTAAGCAGAGAGGCTGCAATAAGAGTCATGATTTAAGATTTAAAGAGGCCATATGATTTTAAGGTTTTTGTGCAGCACTTTTGGACAAAGCTTCTAATGGTGATAAAATTTATTTACACACATTTTACCCGGCTGGAATTCATTCCTGAAAAGTGACTTGATATTTGGGTTGAAAAATGCAAAAAAGCTATACCGTAGCTTTTAAACAAAATTAAGTACCGTATGCAGTTCAGAATAAGCAGTTCAAAATAGAATAGGCCTAAACACCCAGGCGCAAGGCGTATGAAAACTGGATGCCCAACAAGAGCCCAATTTCAGAAAAAGTAATAAAAATTTTTTAAATTGCCGCATAGCGGCCATCGCGTCGCACTTGCGCGACGCAGGGTGGGTGTCTAAGGGTTGATGTGATCATGTTCCCCCTCAGAAGTAAGAAACTTTTGCCAAATGAAGACCTAATTGAAGTGATTTGGTGGACCATTTTTGCACTATTAGTTTGTAAAATCTTAGTTTGAAAAAGCCGAGAATGTGTGAAATGAGCAGTCCATGAAGTCTTTTGTGGGGCTTTTGTGGACAAGTTTTAATTGGCAAATGTCGAAAGCAGAAGCGAAAATGGCTGGCCGCTTGTTTATCCACTACGCAGGAGGTGTCTGAGCCTGAGGGGGATGTTCCCCACACAGAAGTTGGAAAATGAATGTCCAATTGAAGCCATTTGCTGCATTATTTTTAAACTTAGTAGATCAAAAAAGGGGGGTGGGCAAACTCAATTTGCAAAATTTTAAATGTTACACTTGAGTGACATTTAGGCCCGGGGGAGGGGGGGGGGCACTAAATTAAATTTTTGGTAGGGGTGTGCGGCGCGGAGCGCCACACTTTGGGAACTACGAACTAATTTTGGGGCAAAATAGGGGCTTGATGAACTGAAATTTCAACATATTTGTGGGGCTCTGTGAACTACATAAAATCGGCCAAATTATAGGCTTGAGCTAAAATTTCCAAATTTTTGCTAAAGAGCTACAGTTGTCAATGAACTGGAGCATATTGCAAATGTGGGGCTTAAGGAACTGCCGGAGAGCCTGAAAAAGGGACCCTTGACCGGCGCACATACCCGTACCACCTTTACATGTGAGTGCCCCCCCCCCCCCGGGCATTTAGGCCTATAAAACTTGAGACTCGCAATTAAAGCATGGATCGATGTTCAAGTAAGCAGAGTCAGTCTTAATAGGCATGTCGACGGGCCAGCAGTAATTTTCACATGTTTTTGTGCCGAGGACCCGCCTTCAAGTAATGCCTAAATTAATCACAGGCCTAGCCTAGCTAGGGCCTATGCGCCTATATAAATATAGGGCCTACTTACGAACCAAATGTCCGTTTTAGGCATGGGCCTATGTGCAATGTAAGTATTTCTCTTCTCCTTTTCTCCTTTGTCTTTTTCTCCTTTCCCCCTCTTTCTCTTCTCTCCTTTTTCTTTGCAAAAGAGTGGAACACCTATAAACCAAAATGCATTGCAAGGAGGCATGCCAATGCAAGTCATAGTTTCACCAGAATGAACTTGTGTCTTCTAATGATCTAATAAACTGTTCCATTAATCGTGGATTCAAATTCAGTCAGCATATTTACCACAAATATGTCATTGTCATATCTCCTAGTCCTATATCATGTTCATCATTCATGTTCTTGAGCTGACATGCATGACATGACACTCTCCGCTCGCGGAAAATGAAACCAAATGAGATTTATGCATGTGAAATTACAAGATTTTTTTTATAGTTTATACATACCTATTCGATGCCGTCAGTGGTCAGCCTGAATCCTCTAACATTCTGTTAAATATGTATATGCTTTTGGGCCAAGATATACGAATAAAAACCTTTTAAACGGCATCTAATTTACTTTTTATAAGCTTAAACACATCCGGTGATTGATTAGAATTTTTATGAAAACTTAAAGACAGCTCGTGGTACTACCAGCTCTGGGCCAGCAAAAGTGGCTTGATGTGGCCCATTGGAAGGGGCTCCACATATGGTCCAATCCAAGTGTAACTTTTGCTGGACCACACGAAAGGTCCTTTTGTTGATCCAATCGCCGGTACCAGGTGTGGCCCAACACTGGCCCAGTACTGGACCAAATCGGCCAAGTTCCCTGTGAACTTCTACCAGGACCGCGACACTCCGGCACTTGTTGGAAGACATGAAGTACAGCAGACAGTACATGTACAATGTGATTTTCTCATTTATAATTAGGATTACGTCATTGCCAGAGCTTGTTGATTCGTTCATTAGAATGATTGACAGCGGTGGGCGGACTTATACGCTTTGTACCGCTCACAAAACAAAGCTCTGGCAATGACGTAATCCTAATTATAAATGAGAGAATCACATTGTACATGTACTGTCTGCTCACTCTACTGTATTAGATGTCTTCAACTGCGGTATAGCACGGTATAGGCAGTTTGCAGAGAGTGTCGCTTCTCTATCTTTATTTTCTCTGCTTCTACCAGTACCCGGGACCAGTACTGGGCCAGTAATAAGCCGCTTTATCACTCGCCCAGTACTAGCACCAGTACTGGGCTAGAAAAAGTCAGCGCTAGCACTGGGCAAGACAAAGTCGGCTAGTACTGGGCAACTACTAGCGCGCTACGTATATGGCTCGCAATTGTGCCGGATCAGTGCCAAGTGCTAGCCGACTTTAACTGGCCCAGTAATTATTTCACCAGATGTGGCCAAGTACTTGTGGGTGACGCGCTTATACTAGCGAAACAGTTCCCAATCAATTATGTTTTGAGTTTTTCACCCGTTTCACCATGTTCACGCGTCTGGTTTTGAAGCCAGTTTTAGGCTTTTAAATAATATTAGAACTTCCTCGTTGTGGATATGAATTATAGGCCCCGATGCTGAGCCTTCGTATAATATAAATGGCAACTTTTTTTTAAAGCAATTTATATTAAAAACAAGGCTGGCCTTGCCAAGCCTCATGCATACGCATAGGCATAGTATAGCAAATGCACGAATACCAGGCCGACGTCTACATGTCTATTCCAACTTGTACGGTATAAATTATGTAACACCCTATTTTTGAAAGTTTGAGTAGGCCTAAATAAGGAATCAGTACAATGAGAGTTGTAAATTGTAACGGCCTTCAAAAAAATGATACGGTAGACCTACATGCCTTGTGTGTAGCCGAAATGCAATTTATTTGGATCAGCTTAGGCCTAGGCCTATCGATCAGTGTTCTTTCTCAGTGAAAAAGCAAGTGCAAGGCAATTTTAGAGCTAGGCCATAGGCCTATTATTTTGTAAATAAAAAATCCATTTTAGGCTAGGCCATATTTTAAAGGTGTGAATCGGAAATTTCACTATCTCTTTTTTGTCAATGTTAAGCCTTTTTCTAAAACTAAAGTCTTTATAATTTTTTTTATTTAAAAAAAAAAAAACGATGTGGGTTTTAGACTGATAGGGTTCCGACAAAAAATAATTTTTACTAAAGGTCGTTTTTTAATTGAAAAGGTTACTTTTTTATGAAAAGTATAGCCTTTTTCTAAAAATACGTCTTTAAAAAAAAAAGAGTAGGCCTAACCTTTTTTTCTAAAATGCCATCTTTTTTTTATCTAAGTCGTTGTTGTTTAGCCCCTGTCTTTAGCGGGGTTTCGGACCCCGGTTTCGGACTGACATGGTTTAGGAGTTTTGGGGTTCTGCTGAAAAGGAAGTCTTGCTTTTTTGTTTTTTGAAATGACATCTTTAAAAAAGTCGCCTTTTTCTGAAATGATGTCTTTAAAAAAAGTTGCCTTTTCCCTGAAATGACGTCTTTAAGGGATCTAAAATGAGCGTTTATTGCGTTTCGACAGTATTTTTTGTGGGACATGAGAGCACCTCAGACCTATCGAATTGCATTCTGAATACGAAGCATGTCTTTCTGATATCAAATAATTTACATTTTTTGAAAATCACAATATAATACAAATTTTATGACAAATTATAAAAATTTGATATTTTTCAAATTTTTGATATATAACAGTCCTCGAAGTAAATTATATAAATCTAATTACATATTCATAAAGTATATGTAACAGGGAGGAAAAGCCGACGGTCAATTGAAAATTTTGACCTTTCATATTGAAGATATGGATTTTTTTCCCAAAAAGACCTTTTTTTTTTTTGGTGTTTTGGGAAAAAAATCCATATCTTCAATACTGAAAGGTCAACATTTTCAATTGATCGTCGGCTTTTCATCCCACCTACATACACTTTAAGTATAAATCATCAGATTTATAAAGTTTACTTCAAGTACTGTTAAATATCAAAAATATCAATTTTAATGATTTGCCATAAAATGTGTATTAAATTGCGAATTTCAAAAATCAAAATTATTTGATATCAGAATGACATTCTTCGTATTCAGAATGCAATTCGATATGTCTGATGTGCTCTAATGTCCCACAATAAATACTGTCCAAACGTTCATACCCCAGCCCTTAAAAAGTCACATTTTTTTAAAATTATCTTTGAAAAAATCACTTTTTTTCTGAAATGACGTCTTTTTACTAAAGTCGCCCTTTTCTGAAATGACGTCTTTTTAAAAAAAGTCGCCTTTTTCTAAAATGACGTCTTTTTTAAAAAGTTTCTTTTTTTCTGAAATGACATCTTTTTTAAGTCGCCTTTTCCCAAAAATGATGTCTTTAGAAAGTCACATTTTTCTGAAATGGCATCTTTATATAAAAAGTCGCCTTTCTGAAATGTCTGCTTTTTTTCCTGACATGTCTTTAAAAAAAGTCAAATTTTTTCTGAAATGACGTCTTTTAAAAAAAAGTCGCTTTTTTCTGATGACGTCAAAAAGTCATTTTTTCTAAATGACGTCTTTAAAAAACCTCTTTTCTGAAATGAGGTCTTTTTCTCAAATGACGTCTTTAAAAAGTTTTTTTTTTTCCTGAAATGACTTCTTTAAAGTCTTTTTTTTTTCTGAATTGTCTTTTAAAAAGTTGTGTTTTTTCGAAATGTCTTTTTTTAAAACAGCCGCCTATTTTTGAAATGTCTTTTAAAAAGTTACCTTTTTCTGAAATGTCTTTTTAAAAAAGGTCTGAAATGTCTTTTTAAAATAGCCGCCTTTTTCTAAAATGTCTTTAAAAAAGTTGCCTTTTTCTGAAATGACATCTTTTAAAATAAAAAGTAGCCTTTTTTCAAATTACATCTTTTAAAATAAAAAGTAGCCTTTTTTTCAAATGACATCTTTAAAAGTCACCTTTTTCTGAAATGTCTTTAAAAAGGTCGCTTTTTCTGAAATGACATCTTTTTAAAAAGTTTCCTTTTCCCTAAAATGACGTCTTTAAAGTCACATTTTTCTGAAATGGCGTCTTTATAAAAAGTCACATTTTTTTCTGAAATGTCTTTTTTAAAAAGTCGCTTTTTTACTAAATGTCTTTTTAAAACAGCTGCCTTTTTCTGAAATGTCTTTTAAAAAGTCGTCTTTTTCTGAAATGACATCTTTTAAAATTAAAACTAGCCTTTTTTCTCAAATGACATCTTTTAAAAAGTTACCTTTTTCTGAAATGTCTTTTTAAAAAAGGTCGCTTTTTCTAAAATCACGTCTTTTTAAAAAGGTCACCTTTTTCTGAAATGACAACTTTTTAAAAATGACATCTTTCCAAAAAAGTTGCCTTTTCTAAAATGGCGTATTAAAAAAATTAGCCTTTTATGAAATGACATCTTTTTATAAAATGTAGCCTTTTTTCTCAAATGACATCTTTTTAAAAAGTCAACCTTTTTTCTGAAATGACGTCTCTTTTTAAAAAGGTCGCCTTTTTCTGAAATGATGTCTTTTTTTTAAGTCACCTTTTCTAAAATGTCTTTTAAAACCACCTTTTTTTCTGGAATGACGTCTTTAAAAAGAGTCGCTTTTTTCTGAAATGACTTCTTTTTATATAAAAAGTCACATATTTTTGAAATGTCTTTAAATATATATTTTTTTTCTGAATAAAAAGTTGCCTTTTCTCAAATGACATCTTTTAAAAAATTACCTTTACTGAAATGACATCCTTTTAAAAAAAGTCGCCTTTTTCTGAAATGATGTCTTTATAAAAAGTAGTCTTTTTCTGAAATGACATCTTTGTAAAAAAAGTTCCTTTTCTGAAATTATGTAAAATTTGTTTCTTTCTGAAATGACTTTCGGACTGACAGGGGTTCGGATTGACGGTGTCTCGGACTGACGGGGGAGACCCCACCACAAGTGCCCCTAAAAGCGCCCTAGGCAATTAGGGCAATGTGGGTACTTTTTGGGTGTTTTTTTCTTATGAAAAAGTGTTACTAGTATACTGATGGGGTGGTAAAAACAGCAAGAAGTAGGTAGAATCAGCATCTGAAAGTGTGGTACATCACCGTACAAAAATCCCCAAATAAGCCTTGAACCCCCTTTTTGTTTTTTACAATGTCATTGAAAGAGTTAATGGGTGGTTTTAACCCAGGAATTATGAACATTTTTGGGCCTCATCCTCATAACTTGATGGATTCATCTGTGAGGTCAAATTTGGGCAAAAATACTAATTTTGGAGAACCCCCCAAATATAAACAGGGTTTTTTGGCCCAAATTTTTATTAAAAAAGGCATTAATTTTTTTTTTAAATCATAAAGCCCAATAGTTTCCGTAATTCCAGGGTTACTACTATTTGCCTTAAAGTCCTGGAAGATTACATATTAAGGCCAAGTAAAATAAATAACATGTATATCGTCTGGAAGCAGTTATTATTTGTTACAAATTTACTATTCATTTCTGTATAAAATTTCAATTGCAAAGGCTTTGTCAACACATAAAAATGTGGAGGCCCTGATATTTTTGACGGTATTACTACCACTAGCTTGAACAAATTGCCAAAAATGGATGAGGGAGGGGACAATATACATGTTATTTTACTTGGCCTAAAAAAATAATGGAGACTGAGACCCGCTCAACGAAGTGCAGTTATTTCAAATATAATTGAAATTTAAAAATCAACCTTGTATTGGTTTTGAACAAAATTGCAATTTTCACATCTAACTTAAATCTGCTGTTTAATAGATTTGACCTTCAGTATTTAGGATTGAACCATTAATATCATCATTAGGTGTCATAAATCCTAGAGTGACATAAATGTATAAAAAATGTACCTTCATGTTTGGTGCATAATAAATGATCATGCTTCTTTTCAGTCTTTCTTTTCAGTCTCAAGTTTATTTCATGTAGAACCTTTCTGATTTTAGAGTAGTAATATTTTGTCATATGTACATTTGGCCCCTGAATATGGATGAAGCAAACCCGTCAATATAAAGTCTACACCTACAAGGCTTTATCCATGTTCAAGGGCCAAAAGTAAATATGACTTTTTTCCTGCATGTACTTTGGCCCTTGAACATGGATGAAGCAAACTCTTCAATATAAAGTCTACACCTACAAGGCTTTATTCATATGTTCAATGGCCAAAAGTACATATGAGGCTTTTCCCGCCAGTGACGGATTTACCTTTTATTTCTTAATCAGATAATCTGTTACCCTCACAATCCAGAATTAAAAATGTTTCATAGCATTACTGAGGATTTTCAACCACCTTATTAGGGAACGTTCATAAATACTTTGGTAGGGGGGGCTGGAAAATTTTGATTTCGGTATGTCAAAACTTTTTTGACCCCCATGTCTGTATGTTAAATTTTTAGAACCCCCCTCTTTATGGACTGAAAACTTTTTGACCCCCCTTTTGTATACACCCAAACTTTTACCCCCCACACACACACACATAATGAAGGTATACTTGTACTTAATATAATCCGCACTTGTTTCCACTATAAGTAATGCTTTATTTTACTAGTATAGTGGATTAAACTTATACAGTTTGAACCTTGTTACAAATTCAAGCAAACAGATCCGCAATAAATTTCTCATTTATCAGTGTCACTCTTACAGGCCTTATGTCTATAATAGGCCTAAATTGTCAGGACATCATAAAATATGAATAAATTGCTTTCAAATAAGGTCTCAAAAGTTATTGCACGGATGTATCAGGGGTGGATCCAGCTTTCTTGGTGTGGTGTGGGGGCAAATAAAATTTTGGGGCACAGACAAAAAACAATTGCAGTTGCTTTACATACATATATACCGGAGATTTAAAAAAATGCTTTACTGGATGTGCGCACGTAGCGAAAAAAAAATTGTATTTTACTCTATTTACACCTATGATCGGGACGAAAAGGGCTTTATTGACAATGTGCGCGTAGCCTTTTACAAATTTTATTGAACTTTTAGACCCCCTTTATGGGTGTCAAAACTTTCTTGACCCCCCCCTTTTGCCACGTTAAAAACTTTTTGACCCCCCCTTTTGGAAGGTCAAAACTTTTTGACCCCCTACAAATTTTCCAGCCCCCCCACCAAGGTATTTATGAACGTTCCCTTATATTCTGCTAATCTATCCTGTGAGAATATTTGTGCAATAAAGTGATTGCTTTCCTGATTCTCCACCAATTGGAAGTCATGATACTGATTGTGTATGTAAAACACGGCAACATTTTCTTAAAATTTTTTGAGCTTAAAAGTCCATTTTCCACATTTCCCAGCTTCACATTTACTTGCTAGGAAATAAAGGTAGTATATTTCCACTTTGTGTTCAAGTGTCCAAGGCATTCCAGCCTGGTTGGTAGCTGCAATTGGTCTGAAAGGCATGCATTCCTATCATAGTGAAGGCTAAGAATATGTAGAGTCCGAGCATTTTAATAAGAGTTACAGTGGAAGACGTCTCCATGATATTGATTTTCAGTGATCCCAATCGACTA
This sequence comes from Amphiura filiformis, assembly GCF_039555335.1. NCBI lineage: Eukaryota > Metazoa > Echinodermata > Ophiuroidea > Amphilepidida > Amphiuridae > Amphiura > Amphiura filiformis. Next base: position 28,211 of record NW_027305616.1, read on the forward strand.
TTTTCACTGCCACCATGGCACTGTCAACGCTGTTGATCAAGTCATGGTACTTTCTGCCGGTCCTTTCTGAAACAACAAAATAACAATATTGATACAAAAGTTATAGATGAGGTGACCTCAATGTTTATCAACAAAGGCAAGGGACTGGTATATTTTAATGCTTGAATAAACCCCATGCAACCACTACACTGTTTAATAGTCTTATTGTGATGTGGCGGGGGGGGGGTGAGGCCCCGGGATGAGGCTGGCAATCTAGTCACCCACCTTTACTAGTCCATGACAGAAAAGAGGGTGGATAATTTGCTACCAAAGAAGGGTACCATACCAATTCTAGCAATGCATTTTGAGAAAATACATACATGTAGATGTACAGGGTGTCCCAGAACAATTAAATTACGGTACCGGGCAAATGAATTTGGTCAGCAAATCCACAAGTTTACTATCTTACCCATGCACTTACTGTTTAACTGTGGTGTTTTGTAGGAGATTTAATATCTTTAAATTGCTCTGTTGTCCTTCAGGCACAATTGATGAACTTGGCTGGATTTCATTAAGATGGGACATGTGTAAACAAATACGAGGGGTATCCAAAAGTTTTTGACATCACCCAGAAGTGAACCCAGTGGGCACAATCGGGAAAAACTACGTTGTATGGACGTTGTAATAAGATCGGACGTCGGGCAACCAAATTCCAACGTTAACACAAGTAATAATCTAGGACGTCAGTACTCCTATTAGTGACGACGTCGCACAAACGTTGTGGTAATGTCGGCCGTAAGACGATCGTCGTACGACTTCAATACATTGTTGAGGCAACACTTCATTGCCGACATCAGTACAACTGACAATAAAGATGTTACATTAACGTCACCTGTTGACTACCCTCACGCGACAGTTGTCGTGCGACTTCAATATAACGTTGAGGCAACACTTTATTGCCGACATCAGTACAACTGACAATAAAGATGTTGCATTAACGTTACTTGTTGGCTACCCTGCGACGGTTGTCGTGCGACTTCAATATAACGTTGAGGTAACACTTCATTGGCGACATCGGTACACCAATGATTGAAGACGTCGCAACAACGTCTGCCGTCACGATGGTTGTCGTATGACCTCAATACTAACGTTGAAGCAACACTTTATTGGCGACATCGGTACAACTGCGATAAAGGCGTTGTATTAAGGTCACATAATGACTGCCGTGCAATGGTTATTGTACGATCTCAATATAACGTTGAGGTAACACTTCATTGGCGACATCGCTGCCATACGCTGGTTGTCGTCGTATGACCTCAATACTAACGTTGAGTAACACTTAATTGCCGACATCGGTACGACCGACGATAAATATGTTGCATTTGGCTTATTGTCTTAAAATGACAGTTTCTTACGCCGAGATATGACGGTCAGAATGCCGTCCGCGATATCGGACCAACGTTGGTAAACAGCATGACAGTTGACAGGCCTACTGTTTCCAAGTCATCGGAATGGTCAAGTTGGTCCAAAATTTTCTATTTACTAGGCGCATTAAAGTGTAACATTAAATAAAGACTATAAAAGCCCACTAGATAAACTAATAATAATAATAATAATGATGATGAGGATGATGATGATGTTGCAACTCATGATGATGATGATGATGATGATGATGATGATGATGATGATGATGATGATGATGATGGTGATGAATATAATGCTTAGTGATAATGTAATATATAAACCTAATGAATATATAATTATATTTATACTAACAATAAAATTTTGGAATTCAATCGTCAGTAAGATTTTTTATTTAAAAAAAAAAATCAACAAATTTAGTAAATGTTATCAATATTTACAGTAAATTTGAACAATATCCTTTAAATAATGCACTTTAGCAGGTTTAGCCATCAAAATATTGCTTATATTAACTTAAAACACTTCATAGAATATGCAAACCCCGTTAGCTCAGTCAGTAGGGCATCAGTCTCATAAACCAAAGGTCATGGGTTCGAATCCCGGCAGTACATCAAGGTAAGTGTTATGTATAAAATTAAGCTAGGAAATTTGCTTCCGTTGTAATATAGACAGTATTAAGTGTAAGACTCTGTGCAAGCAGAGTATATGCTACTAAATAATATTCTTCTTTCTTTTTTTGATGATTTTTCGTCTCTTTGGGGTTACTTGCCAATGGTTGGATCAACGTTGGTTTAACGTTGGTCAATGGATGGATTAATAACATTGGCCCAACATCAACGATATTATGTTAGCCCAACGTCACAAATTACATCTTTATTAGGGTTGGGTCAATGTTGGATCGACGTTGGCTAACGTCTGCACAACGCTGAATGTGGACGTCGCACCAACGTTCTATTTTGGCGTCAAAAAAACTTTCATATCCATCCTCCAGGCAACCGTCGTCCAACGTTAGATATTGACGTTGACACAACATAGTAGCAACCAATTGTGCCCACTGGGAGAGCTATACCGATGAAAATTTGTGAGTGTAATCACTGGTCCTTATACATTATGGTCCAAAATTGTCTCATATGTATGTTTACTTTCTTCACAGGTGGCGCTAGATGGGAAGTAGGCTCATAACCTTTTCATGATAAGATCCTCCACTTTCTTGAGTTTTTTTCACTGTGGCCGCATCATCCAAAAGTGATGGACGTCCACTTCTTGGCTCATCTGTGAGGGACATGTGGCCAGTTTGGAAATTCCTTTTTCAAAAAGCAATAGTGCCATATGATGGGCAATCATCACCGTAGATTGCTTTCATTTCATTATGGATTTTCTGAGCATTGTAGGCCTAACCCTTCAAATGCAGGAACTTTTAAAATCATGCTGACGCTGCATGCCTCAATTTTCACCATCTTGCAGGTTATGCGCCTACTGCCCATCTAGCGCCACCTGTAAAGAAAGTAAACATACTTATGAGACCATTTTTGGACCATAATGTACATAAGGACCGGTGATTACACTGACAAAATTTCATCGGTATAGCTCTTTCACTTCTGAGTGATGTCAAAAACTTTTGGATACCCCCTCGTATATACAAAACAAATCAGGTTTGAAAAAGAAATTCATTTAAAACCATACACTGTGATTTACAGTAATTCAGCGATTCACACTTACATTAATTTTTTTCTTCTGACACCTCCACCAGGGTGCCTTTATGTATTGCAGCATTACATCAATTTACATGTAAAATGATGGATCAATATGCAGAAAACATGTCCTCAATTGATACATGTACAAGTCGAACTGTGATCTGAAGTGATCTGCACCTGAATAATAAAACAAAAACCAGACCATTATTAGTTAATACCCCAGAAAATAAAAGACAAGAGATGTACATGTATAAATTTAAGCCGCCTGAAATTAATCATTTAAAATAGCAAATGAACATGATGAGGAAAATATGCATGCACACCCACACAAGTGACTTAGGCAAAAATTGCAACAAAATAACAAGCACAAAATTCAGTATTGCCTGAGGATACAGTTTTGTCATAAAACACTGGCCCAGATGCAAAGAAACATGTTGGAGTCCATGCCTCCTCCATCCATAGAACCCATTCAACATGTTCAATTCGCCCTATTGCACGGTTATGCCATATGCGAGGAGAACCTCAAACTGGCAATAGACATGAAAGGAAGTATTACGTAACTTTACGCAATGTTATATGACTGGTAAAATTCCCATTCATGCATGCTGCCAGATCGAGGCTCTCCTTGCATGAATGGCAGAACCCGTGCAATGGGCTGAATAAGAACAAACTATGGATAGTGTTTGAGAAATACATACTGCATGGCTTAGTTTAATCATCTGGTCATGGTGTGGCCTGCTCTCAGATCTTTCCCTGGGAAATAAGGTTTTTCAAAATTGGGTCTTTAAATTTTCACACATTCTAAGTTCTCTCTAAATACTTTTAAACATAAAATTGTTAAGTTTTTTACAAAATTATGAAAGTTTTTGGTAGCCTTTTATCATGTATTTAATAGGGGCAGTGGAATCTTACAGCCTGTGGATCCTTTATAGGGGAGTGTTCAGAAATACTTTGGTGGGGGGCTGGAAAATATTCTTTTTCATGTCGAAAATAGGCGGAAAACAGTTTTTACTAATTTGACCTCAGATGACCCCTGGGTGACCTTGACCCACTAACCAATACAAACTTGTTCTGTCCCGGGTCAAGATGCACCCACCCGTCAAGTTTGAGGAACGTGCGACCCCCAGTCTCAGAGAAAAAGTTTTTACTAATTTGACCACTGGATGACCTTGGGTGACCTTGACCCACTAACCAATATAAACTTCTTCTGCCTGGGGTCAAGATACACCCACCCACCAAGTTTGGGGAATGTGCGACCCCTAGTCTCCGAGAAAAGAGGCGGACAGACAAACAAACAAACAGATAATTCTGGTGAATTATAGTAAGACTAGGCGGTTACCCGTATCTCGCGGTTTTCGGCTATCATAATTATTGGCTTTCGCAGATCTCAGAATCAGGGTGTGTCCTTTGGCTAGGTCTGACAAAAAGGTCACCATGAAAACTTTTGTTTGTTAGTCCAAGGTCCACTCACCCACCAAGTTTGAGCTCCATAGAGCGCGACCCCCGGTCTCCGAGAAAAGAGGCGGACAGACAGACAAACAAACGTACAGATTCTGGTGAATTATAGTAAGATGTGGAATTGAGGAAATATGTTTCAAAGTAGCATAACGTCACCCTCATAACCAAAGTGCCTATGTCATTATTACATGTTTCTCATTTGCAATTTTGATTTTCTGAGTAATAAACCCATAATTAATCAAATTTCCAGCCGCATTCTTCATTAACTTGTGGAATTCATCTCTTTTGATGTATTCCACAAGTTAATGAAGAATGCAGCTGGAAATTTTTATTAATTATGGGTTTATTACTCAGAAAATCAAAATTGCAAATGAGAAACATGTAATAATGACTTAGGCACTTTGGTTATGAGGGTGACGATAAGTATGTTTATGCAACCCATTGAACCCAGTATTAATAAACTATACATTTATGATTGGAATCAGTGGCGACGGAAACATTATAATTTAGGTGGGGGTTGCGGACGAGTATATTTTGTTCTGGTTTTACTGGGACTTTTTGTTGCGGCGAAGCGCGCAAAATCTTAGACCATTTTAGCCCAAAATACAGGGGCGTAGCACAGTGGCACAGACGAAAAAAGAAATTGCAGTTGCAAATACATACCGGTTTTGTTTTTAGAGAGACTGGGCCATATACATCTCAGCTCCCACCCAGTAAATTGATACTCATCCCTGAGGGCTAGGGTGTCTGTGTGCTGCTGTGCTCACTACTCACTGCACATTTGTCTGGGACATTTGTCCAATTTTGAGATGTTTATAATTTTTATTAATTAATATCACGTCCCCACAGCCAAATATTTCTGAAAAGGTAACTTTCAGTTATTATTATTATTATGATAATGATATTTTTCTATAATATTTGAATACATTGCCCTTCATTTACATGTATGCTGCACACAACCTATAGGGACACTGCAAGTTAACTGCGAGTTGACAATTTACATGCAGTGTGTACATGTAGCTGTGTGTCACACCCGTACCCCGGCACACATGCAAATACCCCCACCTGACTGCTTTCTGATACAGGTGGTCTGATACATGTAGTTTTTACCTTCAGGAGTTACCTGTTCATGTGTATGTGTCTTTGAAGTGAAATGTGTATGGTTGGTTGGTGGGGTTTGGTAGGGTGGGTTTGTATAGGAGAGCAATATGTGGTGGATACTTGAGTGGACTTGACTCAGCTTAGACTCGGATGAGCTGGACTCAGGTACAAGTCTGGAGGCCAGGCAATTTTTAACACTGGATCAAATGCACTTTTGTTGTGGTTCAATACTGGAACATTTGCACGCTTTTGCATGGCCAGCTGCCAAGTTTTTACCCCCGTGCATCAAATTTTTTAACCCCACCTGTTCATACATCCAAAACTTTTAACCCCCCCTATTCAGAACTCCTAAAATTTTATGACCCCCCTATACTCTGATCAGCTCTTAATAGGCGGGGACTCATAACATCCTGGATTGATAATTTGATATAGAAAGGCGTACACACAGCTGGGCGCAGCAGTTACGCAAACTGCGCTTTGCGTAAAGACGCGTGCTTTTGTGAATTTACGCATGCGTAATAGTTGGAACTTTATTGACTCGCACAGTAACCAAAACCGAATAATTCCCGCCTATTAAGAGCTGATCATAGTATACATATTTTCCAGCCCTCCACCAGAGTATTTCTGAACACTCCCTAGGTTAAATGATTATAGTGCAGTGGCATAGCTTTTGGGTACTTTTTGCCCAATTTCACTTGCATTTTTAGTTTTTTTAGGAAAGTGCAGTCTCATGCCTGTGATAGGGATGTTCATAAAATTTTGAAGTTTAATATTTTTAGCTGAAAGTTCTTTCATTTGAAAGAGAATCAAATTACCTAAACAATAAGGGGTCAATGATGTTTCTAGTGCATATACTTTTGAAGCAGGGCTGTCAACTTTTTGGAATTGCCTGGTCGTTAGACAGAGGCGTACCGGGATTTGCCGACTTCAATGTTCATTTCGACCCATACGACTCATGATTATTTAAGCCACGGCGCTCGAAAATGTGAAAAGCGGGGGGTAGCAACAACAATTTTTTCATGGCGATGCGTGAGATTTTCAGCTTTTCGCATGAGATTTACTTTCAGGCGTGAGATTATACTACCTTCATACACTCCTATATCAAAGCAGCCAATCAGAAAAGCTGTTAGAAAAGTACGAAACATGCATTGATTGTGTATATTGTGCACTCCAGCGTGCCAGCTTGCAGTGTTTCTCGCGTTCAAGCGTCAGCGTAGGATTGATTCATTTTTCGGGCGGGTTGATGCATTTAGATTTGGTTCTGTTTTCAAACATTTTTAGTGATAATTTGTTATATAAAAAAAGAAAAAATCACGTGTTATTTTCTTCTCGTGAACATGAAATAGATTAATAAACTTGTATTACCGTAAAACGGGGTGAATCGGGACACCGGGGTGAATCGGGACAAAACACAAAAAGTTTTTTGACACCAAATTTTTCAAACCTAATTGATTGTTTTGTGTGTTTCTCTTCCCATGTTAAAAAATGGACTGTCAGTATCAGAATGGTGGCTTTGCACATGTGATACAGGAAATATGGAGCCCAGGACACTAAAATGAAAATTTCCTCCAATTGCTCCAAAAAATGATGTGGTCAGAACTTTATCCTCCCAGTGGAACCATTGGAGGAAATGAGCTTGAAATGCACAGGGACCTCACAAAAAGTGTCATACATGTGCTGTAAAAGTGAAAATTTGTTAGTCCAAAGAAATTTTTAATTTTGTTGATTTTTGTACTTTTCAGATTTGAACTTTTGAGAACGGGGTGAATTGGGACACAATGTACTGTAGCTTTAATGGTATTAAGTTTGGATTATTCTCTATGTGGCATCACCTTAAGCCTGTAATAGTTAGTTGTCCTCTACCTGGTACCACCCACCACTAATTTTAAAAACAGGAAGTGAGTTTTTACTGTCCCGGTACAAAATTTTACCACACCTAATTTTCAGAATTCCAGAAATAATTTTTGAAAGGATTTTCAGGTTTTAAATAAATATGTACTTTGTTTTTAAAATATTGTTATTTTAATTGTTTGTATCTTTAATGGTATAACTTGTATTAAGATATGTATTGGTAAAACAGACCTATTTGCACCTTCATTGGGCACAGGTCATTGGGTAGCTCTATAATTTGACTTAGAATTAGAAAATTAGAAAAACAAATTTGAAAGCCACCCACCCTTAACCCAAAAAAGTTTTGGAGGACAACCATTTGAACTATAATGTTGTTAGTCTTATCCTGAAGTTCCAGTAATTATTGAGTTAATTATGCTTTGAATATTGCTGTTAGAGTTGGAAAATGTTTGCCAATGTTCAATTTGTTGGACTGATAGAAATCATTTGTGAGTTGTTTTTAATGGCACTGGTTGCAAGTTGGTACCAGCTGTATGGTATTGCTAAATTGCCCATAATGTGTTTAGCCAAAGGTTGTTTTGCTTTAGGCTGTATGTACATGATAATTGTTATTGATGGAAAATCACAAGCAAGTAGCAAGAACATTTAACAGTTGTCTGCAATATGTGCGAGTTGTCCATTTTTGACTGAAAGTCACAGCTCGCTCGTTATTTTTTCCTTTAAAAATGACACATGATTATCGGTATTTTTTTTTAATGTTTAGGAGAAATGCAGTATTTATTTGGTAAGAAACACTGTAGTATTACCTTATGTAAGTAGTGATAAGAAAAGAACAATGAAAACTTAAGTTTTAACATGAAATGTGAAGGTCAAAAGTTTTATTACTTTTTTACCGTAACAAGTACAGTCCAGTTGAGGGTACCAAAGAACATCCAAGTTATGGCAGTAAACATGACATCAATTGTTGTTAAATTGTTCTAAATTATTAGAGAAGTATTTAAATACTTGTTTAATGTCCCAATTCACCTCATTTGTGGGGATAAAGGGTACAAAAACTAATTCAAACCTTCATCAAATACTATTTACTCTGCTGTCCCGATTCACCCCAAACTCGGGGTGAATCGGGACAGTCACTTTTTCCTAAAAAAGAGGTAAAGCACTTGAAATCCACTCAATCTAACATTACCAGTATGTAGATCTCATGTGTGGACATAAAATGCACCAATGAATGTGGCAATTGAAGCTACAAAGAAAAAAATACAATTAAAGCCATGCCCAAACTGTCCCGATTCACCCCGTTTTACGGTACTTATTGTTCGAGAAATTAGACAAAATAATGCACTTGTGCTGATGTTGATCGTCTAATGCACTCCCCCTTCGGGCTCGTGCATTAGACGCATCAACATCAGCACGCGTGCATTATTTTGTCTAATTTCTCTCCAATAAGTAATACGCGTTCATTAACCTATAATTGGCGTGAGACCGTGAGAAAGTGACTGACCCAATGCGTGAGACTCACGGCCAATGCGTGAGAGTTGACAGCCCTGAATTTTGAAGTTACAGACAAAAATAGCGTCACCAAATTGCCCAAAATTTTGTGTGTGAAATTGTGACAGTAGGCACATGTACAATTAGTGCTGTAATCGATTGTCGTAAGTATCGATAGTCGGAAAATACATAGACTTCCGACATGTCGAAACACTCAATGTCAGTATCGATACACAAACGACATGGCACACATTGCCAAAGTCATGTAAAATTGCGGATTTGCAATACCACTTTCGTTTGTTTGATGCATGATCCATGTAGTTTTAGCTGTTAGGCTTCAATACACTTGTTGTTAACTTGTTTCTGGAACTTACTGATAATAAAATTGGTAAACTCAAATCCGTGTTTCAAACTGTGTGAGTATCGATAATAGTATCGACATGTCGGATGTTTGCCTCCCGACATATCGATACCCAGAAAGCTTATCGATTACATCACTATGTACAATGTACACTACTGTATGTGACCCTAGATGACCTCCTATTCTTTACTGTAAGAAAGCTGTTTTGGATGGTCTTGATTTACACACAAATTGCTTTTGCGCTTTAACGAGTGTCGAGTTGGTGGATCATAGATTGCACTATGTGATTTATGAATCCAGTATTATGCCAGTACCAAAGGAAGTCAAAGTCATTTAGGTTTTGGTTGTCAAAATTAATTTTTAGTGATTTTTTCCATTGAGCCCCACAGTAAAGCCATTTTTGGACCGTACAGGCACATTCCACTTCCCTATGAACGAATAGGGCCACCTATAGTGTGTGATGTGAGCCTGCCTACCTGTGATAAGCTTCACTCATTGTTAAAGGAGGATTTCATGATCCTGGCACCCTCTTTTTATGACATTTTTTAGTACATATCCACGAAAATAGCCTATTCCCAAAATTTCAACTGATTCCGATTTTGCGTTAGCGAGTTATGCATGATTTTAAATGTGTACATGTATTACACTGCTCCATAGACAATGCGTTGTAATCCCAGAACGAAATTCAAATTTCACGATATCTTTGCAAAACGAATTAATCTGCAAGAAATATTTTATACATAAACATTATGTAGCCAGAGGTTTCCAGTGATATAAAAATCTCAACTTTTTTTGAGAAAAGTGAGGGGATGAGGCTGTGGATCACGAAATGCCCCTTTAAGTGCCTGTGTGCTAATCCGGGTTTGTGGTGAGGATACAAATTGGCACCCCAAACCTGTGAATGTACTGACTACTGACGGAAATATTTTTTGCCCAGCTATTGTTGTTGACCCCCAACTTTTTGTAGCCTGAAGTGCCCGAATCAAATGGCCAAAGGCTTGTAAGGTCGTATAAAATTAATGTTTTGAGAAATGAAAAAAAAAATCTGACAAACCCCAGAAACTGATGAGCCCAGGAGGGAGAGGGCAAGAACCAAAACATCAATTTTATATAGACTAAAGGGAGTCCCAATCAGAGTCCATGCTTTTGATGACAGTGACCCCCCTACCTTGGGTATATATCATATTGTTTATTCTCATTCATATTCGATTTTATTTAAACACTGTTTTAATTAGCAACATTTTACAATTTTAGGAAATTTAATATTGTTTTTTGTTGCCCAAAAAGTCCCAATTTACACTCGCATAAATTCATAAAAGCATGTGTCAGTCACGTAATCACGCAAAGCACACTTTGTGCAAGATGTCCCGGTTCAATTCCCAGGACAAAAACAAATTAATTCTGCTCTTCCCGTGGCTCATCTGGTAATGGCAGGGCAGATGACCCTTGACAAAAGACCTTGTTACAGTCGGTTCCAATCAGGGTAATAAGCCCGATTGTTGGCTACCCCAATCAGGGTAATAACTTAGCCTGATTGTTGTTACATGTAAGTTCCCCCGAATGGAGTCTGATTAGGAGCAAATTTTGACATTTTTAACATTTTTCCCCGAATGACCAACAAAAGTGGGGGGGCATGGCCCCCAACCCCCTCCTTTGTGCACGCCACTGTCAGTGATGATCACTAAAGTAATAGGCCTATTCAGATTTCCTTTTACAAAATTAACCATCGCAGATACATGCGCGACGTCAAGCGTGTGCATTGGACCATGTGCAAAATAATATGCGCTGGACAGCTAGCAGTACGCTTAATTTGTAAAAGGAAATCTGAATAATACTTTAGGCCTACCTGACAATGATTAAGCTTAATGATCATGATGATATTTATACAGTGACATACCCAACTGGTCAAAGAAATTGAAACAAAAATAAAACAATCAAAAGCGCTAGGCTTAGCCATGCTATACTACAGTGACTATGCATGCCATGCACACATTGATACAATGATAGTATTGATACATGCATACAATGACATGCATACTGAGGCTTATCAAACATTACATGCATACTCATTTCATGTCATGATTTACTTACTGTATAAAACACCACGGTGTTGAACTTCATTCAGTAGTTAAAGCTGTGCCAAACTCACAAACCAGTTCACACGTCTATAATACTGCTTCTTCATACTGCTAAATGTTGGGTAAATAGTACTGGTTCCGAGAAAAAATCCAATAAACATGATAACCAAACCCACGGCGTCCCTTGAAAATAATTTTAATTTCAAGCAACTTTAGGGACAGCCCGTGGTACTACTAGAACTGGGCCAGTACTTGTGGCTTGAACTGGGCAATTGCGAGTACGCTAGAATTGGCCCAATAAAAGTGTTACTTTTGCCTGCCTAGGATTGGGGCATTTTTTATAGCTCAATCCGTGCCGCTAGATCTTGCCCAACACTGGCCCAGTACTGGGCTTGAAAAGTGGAAAACCGCTGTGTATATACGAAGCACATTCTCCCACTGTAGCTCACTGTTCTCGCCGATAAAGCTGTGTTCACACATGCACTTATTACCGGTAATATTTTATCTGGGCTTAATATGTCCGATCGAATTAAATATTTCCGCTAATCCCTTAGCGCGTTCACATCTGTCGGTAATAGCGCTTACGCTGTCGAAGTTACGTAATAATCGGATTAACTACCATAGCAACAGGCCCGTAGCCAGCCCTCCGAGTTAGGGGGTTCGTTTTTGCAGATTTCTGTTAAGTATAACTGGCGGGTTAGGCCGTATAAAATTAATGTTTTGGTTCTCGTCCAGAGGATTTTCATGAATTGATGAGGGAGGGAGGGTTTTTTTTTTTTTTTTTTTTTTTTTTTTTCAATGTAAAATTAGCATTGTCAGTAGTTTTCGGTCTTTTCCAACAGTGCTCGAGGAAACGATGAGGCCCTTTTTTTTTTTTTTTCAATTTTAGATTCTGATGGGTAAACCCCCTTGAAAACCACAAAAAGACTTGGAAGTGATGCTTGTTCTCTAATAACTTATTTATATGTATGAAGATTTCATAAATCATTCCAAAGTCTAAAAAAATTGAAAAATTCTAAAAAAAAAAAAAAATCTGACAAATCCCAGAAATTGAGGAGGGAGGGACGAGAACCAAAATATTAATTTTACACGGCCTTAAGTGATGAGTAATGGCCGCGTAGCGGGCATCGCGCCGCGGAAGCGCGGCGCAGGGGGGTGTCTGAGGGGGATGTCCCCCTAAGAAATGGAAGAAGTTTGAAAAATGAAGTCCCAATTGAAGGCATTTGGTGCACACTTTTTACATTATTATCAGAAATATTATGGTTTCAATTTATTATTGCAAAGAGGCAAATTAGCACGGTTAAAACAAGAAAAAGTTGCAAATCAGGCGCTGGGGGTGTCTGAGCTTAGGGGATGTGCCCCCTCAGAATTTGATTTATTTTGACAAATGTAGTCCCAATAAAAGGCGGTGCACCATTTTTACCTTATGGTTTCAATAATTATATTATAGCACAAAAAGGCTAATTAGCACGGTTAAAACAAGACCAAATTGCAAATCAGGCGCAGGGGGTGTCTGAGGGGGATGTGCCCCCTCAGAATTGGAAGAATTTTAAAAATGAAGTCCCAATTGAAGGCATTTGGTGCACACTTTTTACATTATTATCAGAAATATTATGGTTTCAATTTATTATTGCAAAGAGGCAAATTAGCACGGTTAAAACAAGAAAAAGTTGCAACTCAGGCGCTGGGGGTGTCTGAGCTTAGGGGATGTGCCCCCTCAGAATTTGATTTATTTTGAAAAATGTAGTCCCAATTAAAGGTGGTGCACCATTTTTACCTTATGGTTTCAATAATTATATTATCGCAAAAAAAGGCTAATTAGCGCGGTTAAAACAAGACCAAATTGCAAATCAGGCGCAGGGGGTGTCTGAGGGGGATGTGCCCCCTCAGAATTGGAAAAATTTTGAAAAATGAAGTCCCAATTGTTCAGGCATTTGGTGCATCATTTTTACATTATTATCAGGAATATATGGATATATTATAGCAAAGAGTGAAATCAGAGCAGTCAAAACAAGAAAAAGTTGCAAATCAGGTGCGTTACTTCATCTCAAATAATAGGCTATCAATTATTTTCCTATGTTATATCACTCCATTCATCTCTGAACTAAGCTTTCTCGGTTATCGTTTTTTTGCACACCAAATCATTTAAAAATCTAGATGAGACAAAGAGGCAAATAATTACTCTGCTGTATTTATAGCATTAATTAAGTCATCATTTATATCTTCCACATAGGCCTACATAAACTGGGCGTCGGGGGATTTTTCAAATCGTCCTGCTAATCTGATCCTAAAATTAATGGGAAAAATTCGCGCGAAGCGCGAGAAAAATAACAATTTTTGTGCTAAAATGGCCATTTCAACCACATTTCTAATGTTCTCCTTTTTTGTGTCAAAATTTTAGGGGGTTCGATCGAACCCTCGAACCCCCCCTGGCTACGGGCCTGAGCAATAGGTGAAACATGATGATTACTTGCACCTGTAAGATTAGTATCTTTGAAAAGACCAGTATTGTATTCAATCTATATGTTCAAAATTGTTTTCACCTATTGTTTATATGGTAATTATTCCGATAAATTGCGTAACTTCGCCAGCGTATGTCCGACGTGTTATGTCCGATAAAGCCTATTACCGGTCATAAATCCCTCCTTTCTACATGAGCATCATCAGAAAATTTAACCCGATTTTAAATTTTTTCACTGAAAATTCACTTTCAATAAACGCCCCTCTTTAGAAAAAATTACAGACAATGCGGTAGGTATGTCATGTAAGAAAAATGCAAATTCAAAAGTTCCAAAATTCAGACCAATTTTGTATTTATGTAGGTTCTATTATTATTATTATTATTGTTATTGTTATTGTTATTGTTATTGTTATTGTTATTGTTATTATTATTATTATTATTATTATTTTAGTTTGACAAAGTAGTCCCATTTTACAGTAGACTTAGCTCTATATCGCATTTTATACATGTAGGCCCTACATGGTGGACATCTTTGAAAAAATGACAAAAATAAAAAAAATAACAATGACTCCCATCATCATGCTATTTTTTTGTTGGGGGGTCCCAAATTTACAAAAAGTCGGCTTCAATAAAATTGCGACCTCCCCTATTTCGTCAGCAAAGATTTTATGACCCCCCCCACCGTTTGCACCCCCCCACGGGCATCAGTCTTTTGGAATAAAATAAACACACTGTCTGTAGTCATGTTGTGTTGTGACTCCCTACATTTGGTCATCAAAATATTTTATGACACCCCCTATTTTTCTTTCCGTATATTTGGGACCCCCCTAATCATCTTATAAAATCCAATTACATGCCTTTCTGTATGTCATCTCCATCTACTTCAAGGCCCATACTGCCCCCCCCCCCCCACTGAGCCCTCTGGAGGGTTTACATTTGCTACCCCCCCCCAGAAACTCGTGCACAGGTTATCCCAATAAGGATGGTCAATTGCTCCTGCGCCTGAACTTTTTACCCGATCATGGAGGGTGCGATGGAGAGTTTTCAGTGCCTTTATCTTAGCATGTATCTGCTCCCCCCCGGCCGTATGGGGAATCCCCCTTGTCATGTAATATCGTGGCTATCTCCTCCCAAAGCTTTTTTTTATCACAGAAATACTTTCCGTATCTCTCCAAATTTTGAGGATAGCCAATGTTCCCTTGTCATTCCAATTGACCCCTCTATTGCGTTTATCTATATTAATATTTGCAGCTGCAGCCATGATGACATCACTCAGTAAATTACTCTGCTCAGTGGCGTAGATTTCTTTTTGACATGGGGGGGGGGGATGGAGTTGGTAAACAATTCAAGTATAGTCAATCCAGCACCTTTTGGCGACAGAATAAGTTTTTGGTTCAATTGTGCGCGAAAAATTTTGCTATTTTGAAGCTAAACTGATGAAATAATGGTGTAAAAGTAGAATAAATGCGCGCAAAATTTGCACTTTTGGGGCAAAAAAATGGACAAATATGAGGTTAATTTGGTCAGAAACCCATTATTCATGAGGCGTCAACATGGGGGGGGGGGGTGATTGTATGGACCATTCCCCTGGCAAAATATTGGGGATTTATCCCCCCCATCCCCGGATCTACGCCTATGACTCTGCTTAAAATTTTGCGCGAGTGATATACTCACAGTTATATCTGACAGCCCAATAGTCACTGTGCTGCATGTTCACACGTAGTTACTATTACCGGACGTAACGTTTCGATCGGTCTTAAGGGGGTACTACACCCCTGGCCAATTTTGTGCCTATTTTTGCATTTTTCTCAAAAATTATAGCACATTGGGGAAAAGTAAGATATGTATATTATAGGGGCATGGACTACAACTACTGCGCTGGAAATTTTATTTCAGCACAGACAACAGTTGTGGAGTTACAGTCAAAAATGGGGGAAAACCAATATTTGATCAATAAATCAATAACTACTTGCTTTGAGTTGCTGAATTTTCAGTACAGTATTTGTAGTCCTTGCCCTATAATATACATATCTTACTTGTCACCAATGTGCTATAATTTTGAGAAAATGCAAAATAAGCACAAAATTGGCAAGGGTGTAATACCCCTAACAGCTCTTAACCCTGGTCATCTTCAGCCTTAAATTTTCGGATTTAAAGCACATTACGTCGGATATAGTAATTTTTTTATATCCGACGCTCATTGCACACTGCCACTTATATCCGATACTGTTACCGACGTAATTTAAGTCCGACTGTGTGAACAAATTGTCGGATTTAAAGCACATTACGTCGGATATAGTTATATCCGACGCTAATTCACACTGCCACTTATATCCGATACTATTACCGACGTAATTTAAGACCGGTAATAAGTGCTTTAAGTCCGACTGTGTGAACACGACTTATGAGGGATAATGACTCAAACACTCAATCACCCTATCGAATTATCGATGTAGTAACTAAAGCTGTGTTCACAAGCTGTGTTCACACATGCACTTATTACCGGTAATATTTTATCTAGGCTTATGTCCGATCGAATTAAATATTTCCGCTAATCCCTTAGTGCGTCCACATTTGTCCGCAATAGCGCTATACGCTGGCGAAGTTACGTAATAATCGGATTAACTACCATAGCAATAGGTGAATCATGCTGATTAGTTGCACCTGTAAGATTAGTATCTTTGAAAAGACCAGTATTGTATTCAATCTATGATTGCAGATATACAGGTGATGAGTGCAACCTGCTTGTAGTACAGCGCGAAATGTTCAAAATTGTTTTCACCTATTGCTATGGTAATTAATCTGATAAATGACGTAACTTCGCCAGCGTATGCCCGACGTGTTATGTCCGTTAAAGCCTATTACCGGTCATAAATCCCTTCTTTCTACATGAGCATCATCAGAAAATTTAACCCGATTTTAAATGTTTTCACTGAAAATTCACTTTCAATAAACGCCCCTCTTTAGAACAAATTACAGACAATGCGGTAGGTATGTCATGTAAGAAAAATGCAAATTCAAAAGTTCCAAAATTAAGACCAATTTTGTATTTATGTAGGTTCTATTATTATTATTATTATTATTATTATTATTATTATTATTATTATTATTATTATTATTGTTATTATTATTATTATTATTATTATTTTAGTTTGACAAAGTAGTCCCATTTTACAGTAGACTTAGCTCTATATCGCATTTTATATAATAGGCCCTACTATGGTGGACATCTTTGAAAAAATGACAAAAATAAAAAAAATTACACTGACTCCCATCATCATGTTATTTTTTTCTTGGTGGGGGTCCCAAATTTACAAGAAGTCGGCTTCAATAAAATTGCGACCTCCCCTATTTCGGCAGCAAATATTTTATGAATTTTTCACCCGATCATGGAGGGTGCGATGGAGAGTTTTCAGTGCCTTTATCACTACAGGTATCTGCTCCCCGACCGTATCAGGACCCCCCCCTTGTCATGTAATAGCGTGGCTATCTCCTCCCAAAGCTTTTTTTTATCCCAGAAATACTTTCCGTGTCTCTCAAATTTTGAGTATAGCCAATGTTTCCTTGTCATTCCAATTGACCCCTCTATGGAAACGGAAATCACAAGCAGCAAATAAAAAAAAGAAGCTAAAAGGGAAATGTAAGAAAGAACAGATTTTAATGTTCATTTTCAATGATTCTACCTGTTTAGTAATTCTTCCTGTTATAGTGAACGCTCCCATTTACTCATCTAACGGTGATGACCAAAAAAAATAATCGCATCCCCAGGCCTTGCCGTTTGAGGCGAGCGATCGCTCTCGCTCGCCGCCGCTCGCCCAAACTCGATTTTTAGTGAGCGATTTTCCACTCGCCATAGACACTAAATATCACTCGCTGCGAATCTCCCAAAATCAGGCACTGAATCAGCCATTTCAGTATTTAATCGATGCTGTAGGCCTACTCCCTCCAAGCGTAGAAAGTGAAAAATGTTAGCGCGCTTCGCGCGCATTTCGACATAAATGTACATAAAATACCGTGTCAAGACAGAAACTCTACTTGATTATTTCGTAAATAAGTGATATTTGTGAAAATTCGACCACTCGCCTACAATCATGCTAGCGAGTGGTTAACCACTCGCCTTTAAAATCTAAACGGCAAGGCCTGCATCCCGCTAGTTTATATTAATATTTGCAGCTGCAGCCATAAATTCGACTCTGCTTAAAATTTTCCGCGAGTGATATAGGCCTACTCACAATTATATCCGACAGCCCAATAGTGCTGCGTGTCCACACGTAATTACTATTACCGGACGTAACGTTTCGATCGGTCTTAACAGCTCTTAACTCTGGTCATCTTCAGCCTTAAATTGTCGGATTTAAAGCACATTACGTCGGATATAGTAATTTTTTTATATCCGACGCTCATTCACACTGCCACTTATATCCGATACTATTACCGACGTAATTTAAGTCCGGTAATAGTCCGACTGTGTGAACACGACGAGTCGGCAATAGCTCTATGTCCGACGTGTTTATATCCGAGCTATTACCGGTCATAACTAACCGGAAATGGTCAGTGACAAGCTAATGTCTCCTTCTCTTGCCAGTTCATTCCTCTATTGTGTTTGATATTCGCATCTGCATCCATGATGATTTTGTTTTATCTCTCACTGGTCACACTATTTATACTCTGCTTCAAATCAGTTGCGCGAGTGATTTAATTTAACCCGGAAGTGTTCTTCACGCTGAATCACGCAGAAAGGTGAAAGGTCACAGTTATATCCGACAGCCCAAAAGCGCTGTTCAGTGTTCACACGTAATTACTATTACCGATCGTAACGTTTCGATCGGTCTTAACAGCTCTTAACCCTGGTCATCTTCGGATTTAAATTGTCGGATTTAAACCACATTACGTCGGATATAGTTATATCCGACGCTCATTCACACTGCCACTTATACCCGATACTATTACCGACGTAATTTAAGTCCGGTATTAAAGGAGTGTTTCGTGATCCTAGCATCCTCTTTTTATGACATTTTTCAGTACATATCCACGAAAAAAGCCTATTCCCAAAATTTCAGTTGATTCCGATATTGCGTTTGCGAGTAATGCATGATTATGTGTATTACACTGCTCCATAGACAATACGTTGTAATTTCGTTCTGGTGCACCAGAACGAAATTCAAATTTCACGATATCTTTGCTAAACTAATTAATCTGCAAGAAATATTTTGTACATAAACATTATGTAGCCAGAGGTTTCCAGTGATATAAAAATCTCAACTTTTTTTGAGAAAAGTGGGGGATGAGGCTGTGGATCACGAAATGCCCCTTTAAGTGGTTTAAGTCCGACTGTGTGAACAAGGCTATAGACTTATACTAGCCTACTACAGTGACACTGCCGTCCTGCTGCTGTTACTTCACACATGCGTGTATTTATAGTTATTTTATATTATTTTAATAATACTTTATTAAAACATTTTAGAATGTCATTATTGAAATAATCATTAATCTTAATACTAATTACGGCGTGTCCGTCCGTCCGTCCGTCCGTCCGTCCCTCTTTTATTTTATTTTTTTATTTATTTATTTGAACAGACGCTTTTGAATCAGCGGCACACGTCTAAATTGGCGGTGCGTTCATATAAAAGACAAAAAATACATTTCAAACAATAACAACAATAACTCATAGTAATCAATATAAATATTAAATAATGTACAATGTATAAAAGATACACAACCCACTCACCCCCACTAGTAATTGGCACATATTTAAAAGTCTAAAGCTGTGTTCACACATGCACTTATTACCGGTAATATTTTATCTAGGCGTATGTCCGATCGAATTAAATATATCCGCTAATCCCTTAGCGCGTCCACATTTGTCGGCAATAGCGCTATACGCTGTCGAAGTTACGTAATAATCGGATTAACTACCATAGCAATAGGTGAATCATGATGATTACTTGCACCTGTAAGATTAGTACCTTTGAAAAGACCAGTATTGTATTCAATCTATATGTTCAAAATTGTTTTCACCTATTGCTATGGTAATTAATCCGATAAATTGCGTAACTTCGCCAGCGTATGTTCGACGTGTTATGTCCGATATAGCCTATTACCGGTCATAAATCCTATTACCGGTCATAAAATTTAACCCGATTTTAAATTTTTTCACTTTCAATAAACGCCCCTCTTTAGAAAAAATTACAGACCATGCGGTAGGTATGTCATGTAAGAAAAATGCAAATTCAAAAGTTCCAAAATTCAGACCAATTTTGTATTTATGTAGGTTCTATTATTATTATTATTATTATTATTATTATTATTATTATTATTATTATTATTATTATTATTATTATTGTTATTATTATTATTATCATTATTTTAGTTTGACAAAGTAGTCCCATTTTACAGTAGACATTTTATACATGTAGGCCCTACATGGTGGACATCTTTGAAAAAATGACAAAAAAAACCAAAAAACAATGACTCCCATCATCATGCTATTTTTTTCTTTTGTTGTCCCAAATTTACAAAAAGTCGGCTACAATAAAATTGCGACCTCCCCTATTTCGTCAGCAAAGATTTTATGACCCCCCCCCCCCCACACCGTTTGCATCCCCCAACAGGCATCAGTCTTTTGGAATAAAATAAACACACTATCTGTAGTGATGTTGTGTTGTGACTCCCTACATTTTGGTCATCA
Organism: Amphiura filiformis; assembly: GCF_039555335.1. Lineage (NCBI taxonomy): Eukaryota > Metazoa > Echinodermata > Ophiuroidea > Amphilepidida > Amphiuridae > Amphiura > Amphiura filiformis. Next base: position 48,792 of record NW_027305616.1, read on the forward strand.
AAAATATTTTATGACACCCCCTATTTTTCTTTCCGTATACTGGTATATTTGGGACCCCCCTAATCATCTTATAAAATCCAATTACATGCCTTTCTGTTATCATGCTTATGGCTTAATAAATGTCATCTCCATCTACTCCAGGGCCATACTGCCCCCCCACTGAGCCGTCTGGAGGGTTTACATTTGCTACCCCCCTAGAAACTCGTGTAGGTCATCCCAATAAGGATAGTCAATTGCTCCTGCACCTGAACTTTTTAGCCGATCATGGAGGGTGCGATGGAGAGTTTTCAGTGCCTTTATCTTAGGGGTGGTGCAATAATTATGTGTACGGGGGGGTGAATTCTCAAAATGGTCTGCCAAAATCACTTGCCCCCCCCCTCTGGCCGTGCCAAAAATCTTTGCACCCCCTTTCGACGTGCCAAAATAACATTTGCCCCCCCTTTTGATGTGCCAAAAAATCTTTGCCCCCCCCTTACACATGCAAGATTTTGGGGAACCCGAATTTAAAACCTTTTTAAAAATTGTCTTATCATATAGTGCGAGCGCAGCGAGCAGGAAATTTTGCATATTTGAACATATTCCTAACGTTTTCGTACGCCTTTTTAGGGCGTAATATAGTAACAGTGCCCAAAATATCTGTGCCAAAATTGCTTGCCCCCCCCTTTCGACCTGCCAAAAATCACTTGACCCCCCCTTTTGACCTGCCAAAAATAATTCACCCCCGGGTACACATAATTATTGCACCACCCCTTAGCATGTATCTGCTCCCCCGACCGTATGGGGAATACCCCCTTGTCATGTAATAGCGTGGCTATCTCCTCCCAAAGCTTTTTTATCCCAGAAATACTTTCCGTGTCTCTTCAAATTTTGAGGATAGCCAATGTTCCCTTGTCATTACAATTTCCCTCTATTGCGTTTATTTATATTAATATTTGCAGCTGCAGCCATGATGACATCACGCAGTAAATCACTCTGCTCAGTGACATGGGGGGGGGGAGGGAGGGGGAGGAGGGGAAAATTCAAGTATAGTCAATCCAGCACCTTTTGGCGACAGAATAAGTTTTTGGTTCAATTGTGCGCGAAGCGCGAGAAAAATTTTGCTATTTTGAAGCTAAACTGATGAAATAATGGTGCAAAAGTAGAATAAATGCGCGCGAAGCGAGCGAAAATTTGCACTTTGGGGGCAAAAATGGGCAAATATGAGGTTAATTTCGTCAGAAACCCATTACCCGTCAACATGGGGGGGTGATTGTATGGACCATCCCCTGGCAAAATATTGGGGATTTATCCCCCATCCCCCGGATCTACGCCTATGACTCTGCTTAAAATTTTGCGCGAGTGATATAGGCCTACTCACAGTTATATCCGACAGCCCAATAGTGCTGCATGTCCACACGTAATTACTATTACCGGACGTAACGTTTCGATCGGTCTTAACAGCTCTTAACCCTGGTCATCTTCAGCCTTAAATTTTCGGATTTAAAGCACATTACGTCGGATATAGTAATTTTTTTTCTATCCGACGCTCATTCACACTGCCACTTATATCCGATACTATTACCGACGTAATTTAAGTCCGACTGTGTGAACAAATTGTCGGATTTAGAGCACTTTACGTCGGATATAGTTATATCCGACGCTAATTCACACTGCCACTTATATCCGATACTATTACCGACGTAATTTAAGACCGGTAATAAGTGATTTAAGTCCGACTGTGTGAACACGACTTAAAACCAAATGATAAAAGTATAATCACTTGGATTATACTTCTGAATATTGATGTAGCAGGCCTTTCAACTCATTCAACAATAAGCTATGGCAACTGCAGTGTTGCCATAAAATAAGCAAATTTAGTACTTTCTTTCTACAGACTACATTGTTATACCCTGATTTTTGGGAATTTGAGAATTATGTTCTAAAACAAAGTGTATGTTTTTATGTACTATATACACGACCTGTGTTAACAGAAAAAAGACACACTTCTGAGCTCTTCTGCATTGCAAACATTACAAATAATATGAATTTGTCTGCCCTATTTCTCCTAACAAGAGTTATTTAACATGCTCATGATCGGGGTGAAGTTTGGTGGAAAACATGCTCCTTGCGCCGTTTCTTTCTTTCTTTTTTCTTTTCTTTCTTGCTCTCTCACTTCTCTTTATTTTTTTTTCTTTCATTTTTGTCAGGGGGGCACTCTTCTCCCTGTCCCCACCCTTAGCTACGCTACTGCAAACAGAACAAAATGTTGACCCCGTTTTTTAGTCGGTGCATAACCACATACAAAGAATTGTCCAAAGGTGAAAAGCATCAAAAGTTGCCCAATCGCGGATTTGCATCATTCGGCTTTACGCTGTATTTTATTGGCTCTCTATATATTTATGTTTAAATAATGTGAGTATATTTGGTTGAAACACAGCACAGGCTATATAGACATTTCCCAATAAATTTTAAACACTTCTTTTAAACACTTCTTTTCTCTTAAATGAAAAAAAAAATATTAGGAATGGTAGAAACATTTCAACTTTGAAGAAAAACAAGTTCAAATGAACATTAGGAAACATATATTAAAAGAAATAAACCAATGATCTGAAAACATCAAAACACCGTAGTGCGGGTGGCGCTGGCATGCGTATATATTGAGAAAATATTGAAGATAAAGTAAGCAAGAAACTGCAGCCTAAAATTAATGCTAAATCGAACCCTTGAAATATAGGCCTATTGAAAATCTAACTGGCAAAATCATGCAACAAAGAAGAAAACAATGGAATTAAATTGCGAATCATGAACATAAGAGAAAATAAGAGTAACATGATTATCAATGTATCATTGCCCTCTATCCCACCTTTGTCCAGCTGATACAGTAGCGTAACCAGGATATGTTCAGAGGGTGGGGGAACATGGGGAAAATAATATTAATTTCTTCAAAAGAGTCACAACCGTTTCCATTAATCAGGGACTTAAATTAATTAGAGCAGTCACTTAATACTCCTAATTAGTCGGAGCATGGAAGAAGCTATGCGGTTAATGCATTTCTTCAATGTAGCGTATGTTTGAAGTAATAATAAAAATTCCCTCTAAAAGGGAAAGCCAGCCTCAATGTAGAAGAGGTCTTGTAATTAGTTTTGGTCAATGTGAAAGGCATTTATAGGATCACGGCTTACTACATCCATGTTACATGACAGTCCACCAAACCATCAACGGTGAGAAGATGTACACTGAAACTGCAGAAAACATTAACTCCTAATCTCCTGTCAACTCTTTAATTCATTATTGTTCATTATTATTAATTCATTATTGTTCTCTAAATTCTTCTGTTCTGGTTTTATTTGTCTTTTCAGCTTTTTACCCACGATATTTCAATTTCCAATTTTTTAATACCATAACTTACGAACTCAATTTCTTCGCTTAGGAATGTCCGATTTTATTGGGGAAAACGGCGTTGTGGAGCAAAATAGCTCTTTATGTGAAAGCCTCCAAATTTATAAGCTGTCCAAAAGATGTCTGTTTTGACATGATACACCATATTTCTTAAAGACCCATTCAGTGATCCCAGTGCAAGAGTAAAAAAATTAAAATTGTTTATAAATTGCTTAAAAGAGAAGGATAGGCCTAAGTCATTCAAATTGTCATTTGGTATTTTTGAAATGCCAAATTTGGCAAAAAATGAAGAAAACAGCAGTACTGACGAAGTTCAAGCCCCGCCATTCAAATACTTGTAGCTAATTTTAGATACTGTCAGTATCTAAAAATACAGATTCGTGTAAAATGTCTTATTTTGTCTTAAATAGGCCTACACGGCTTTTGGCTGAACCATTCGCAGACTTAGCACATCTATGTAATAACAAAGGTACGGTACCAAAATTTTGATGATTTTTACGATCGTCCGGATGAGCAAATCACTGAATGGGCCTTTAATATTAATAATAGATAAGCTGCCTTTAAAAATATTATTGACAATGTTGAGAGTAGGAATTACCTTGAAAAATGTCTCAAAAATACAACATGCCAGTTATATTCCGGTCTGAAACGATCAGACAATATTTTAAACATTAATAACATCATAAACCCAAATTGTGAAAAAATCACCCCGGGTAGATTTTTGGCTATTTCTCCATTTACGATCCTGCCCAAAAGTGTCTGCTTTCGATAAACCACGTCACAAATACTACACTGCACTGACTGCAGGTTTTAGTTAAAAGGGCATTACGTGATCCACAGCATCATCCCCTAACTTTACAAAAAAAAGTTCAGATTTTTATATCACTGGAAACCTCTGGCTACATAATGTTTATGTACAAAATATTTCTTGCAGATTAATTCGTTAGCAAAGTAATCGTGAAATTTGAATTTCGTTCTGGTATACCAGAACAAAATTGCAACACATTGTGTACAAATAACCATGCATAACTCGTAAAGGCAAAATCGGAATCAACTGAAATTTTTTAGAATAAGCTTTTTTGTGGATATCTACTGAAAATGTCATAAAAAGAGGATGCTAGGATCACGAAATACTCCTTAAATTCGCCATATAACATAATATAAACTCACCTTACATGTACATTTTTTATTTTAAAATAATTTGATATTAATTCGCAATGTATAGTTTACTATATGATAGATGGTGGCAAGAACATTTATAAAGGACTGATTACTCACTGCAATCTTCACTCTTGTGTGTCTTGACTGTAAGTTTATGAATCAAATAAAAAAGATAGAAAGTAGCTTCACCTACGTTATGTGTCATTTTATTTATAACATAGAAGTTATTAAATTAATAAAGTAAGACAATTTATTTATATATAAGTGCATGTCAAATGGGTACATTGTTCAATACTATAGGCCTACATGCATAAATTATGCCCATATTATAGCTAGGCCCTAAAAACTTTATTTTGCATCGGATTTTTCCCGTTGAAAAGGCAAAACTGATGTTCATGATAGCAACTATTTCATCAATAGCATTTTGAGTCATTTTTATCCATAAAACGACACAGGATATGATAGATAATTACTTTGACATCAATATGGTCCATATGATGAAGATTTTGATTCTTAGATCTGTTATCAACATGATATCACGCTGTTCAGTGGTCAAGGACCCCGGGTCAAAGACACTGAAATGACATACTTTTCTTCTGCTGACCATATGATGCTGTATATTAACTATTATTGTTACATTTTAGGCCTATACCTAAAACTTTTAAAGTCATATTAATTCAAACTTTGGTAATACTCACTCGTTTTCATTCGTTGAAACGGCAAAACATACTTTTTTTTTTATCTTTTGACATAGTATGTCAGGCAAAATGCCTTTTATTCACATTAAATACACTATAAATATTATAACAACAAAAGTTATTGCACTGCACATAATCCATATATAATAGTAGATGTTATAAAACAAATTTACATACATGTATATAATAAGAAAATCAAACAAATAATTTAAGCAAAATGACAGAGCCAAGAACAGACACGGAAGTCATCCAAGTAACTGTTCATCTGCGATCAACTAGCTAAAGTCATCGCAGACCAAACCTCTCATACGAAGTTCCTGCCTAAAGAGGAACAGAAGACAAGGATGATCCCCGTATCTGTATTTGCCAATGCACATTTTGCCAACACATATAACATAATTGATATATTTTGACCGATCACTGGTAATGTCATTATGATAATTAAATAAAACATTTTCAACAGAAAGCCTAAAGTTCTTACCAAGCCTTTGTGTAATAACCCTGTTTGCAAATTCCCAAATAGGAGTGGTCTTATTACAATGAAAAAAGAAGTGCTCTGGATGATCAACAGCATTACAGGAATTGCACAAATTTGTATCTTCTTTCCCCATTTTACATAATAAAACTTTTGTAGGATAAATGTTATGAATAATTTTCCAATTAAGTGAAATAAGTCTGGCCTCACTGGTACAACATGGTATTGAACCCCAAATCTTTTCCCAATCAAAATTGTAATTGGGGAATCTTCTACACCAATAGTTCATACAAATTGGTGGAACATAAATCTTATCAACCATGGCATGTCTAAAAAACTTTGAAGAACAGGCTTCTATAGGGACTGCATTAAAGACAATTGATTCAGTCTTAATTTGGTCTAGAATTGGTGCATTCTTCCAATCATTCGGCAGAGCATTGCAAAGAGCGAAGTACTGAAAAAGAATGTTGCCAGTGCGCGGAATGCGGTGCCTAAAATACTCAAGTGAGTAGATTGAACCATCATCATCAAAAAGATCTTTTATCAAAATAAAGCCAGCTTCAATCCAGTCTCTATAGAAAAGTGTTTTCTTGTTAACAGTTACAGCATCATTGTTCCAAATGATTTGATTGTAGTAATCAGATATGTCAGCTTTATTTGAAGTACATTTAGTATTGAACCAGACTTTAAACATGTTGTTATACAAAACAGGAAAGGTGTCAATAACATTCTTGCATACAGTGTTGATTTGGTTGAAGCTACAATTACAATTAAACACATTCATACCCAAACCAAACTTGTTGACATAGTAAAGTGGAATGTTCTTCCAGCAAGCAGGACTAGAATTGTTTAGTTTTTTGATCCAAGACATCTTTAAAGCATTGAAAAACATCTCAACCTGAAATATGTTTATACCACCTCTTTCATAATCTGCAATAATGGTGTTCCGCTTCACCGCTTCCACTCTATTTCAAATAAATTTAAAAAACATAGTGTTTAATTTCTTTACAACTCTCTCAGGAAGGTCTACAACTGGAGCAATGTATGAAAGTTGTGAAGCCAACAATGTTTTCACGATCAAGTTTCTACCAACCATTGATAGGCCTCGCATCTTCCATGCACGGATTGAACACTCGATCTTATTCATTTTATCCTCCCAATTACAAGACAAATGATTTATTGAGATACTTGGGGAGAAATACACACCAAGGATTTTAACAGTGTTATTTGGCGTTAATTTCAGTTAACATTTCCGATGCCAAAATTATTATTTTCAAGGACCCAATCCATACGGCATCACTTTTGGCATGATTTACTGAAAGACCAGATAATCTTGAAAAGTTATCAAATACATCCATAACCGTTTTAACACATTCAGGGTCTTTTAAAAAAATGGTAGTATCATCTGCAAAAGTAGAGATGCGAATTTCTTTACGCTCATAGTTCTCAAATGGTAAAGTAATACCCTGGATTTGCTTGGATTGACGAATTTTACAAGCGAGCAACTCCACACTAAGGACGAAGATCAAAGGCGAAATCGGACAACCCTGACGTACGCCACAATTTACATCAAAGGAACTTGAGATGTGACCATTATTAATAATACAATTAGTGGTATTGGAAAAAATAACTGAAATCCATTTTCTGAACATCGAACCAAAATTCAATTTTCTGAGCGCATAAAATATAAAGTCACGTTCTATACTGTCGAATGCTTTTTTAAATCAATACACATCATAACACCAGGTAAATTAGTATTATCAACATATCTTAAAACATCTTCAATAAGGCGGATATTTTCGTGTATACTTCTACCCTTAACAAAACCATTCTGATCAGTATCCACAACAGACTGAAGAATGTTTTTAATACGAGCAGCCAATGCTTTAGTGGCTATCTTATAATCAATATTCAACAAAGCAATTGGACGCCAGTTATTAAGGGAATCCCGGGGAGCCCTTTACCTTTATGAATGAGGGAGATTATGCCACGATTCTGACAGGTGGTAAGTGACCCAGAAAGATACGCATCATTAAGCGCTGTAACAACAATGGGACCAATCTTTGGCCAAAAGTGCTGATAGAACTCTACCGTGAGACCATCATAGCCAGGGCTTTTATTTTTTGCCATAGAATTGAGCGCGCCTACACATTCTTCTGCTGTCAAGATACCCTCACAGCTTTCACTCTGTTCATTAGTCAGAGTAGGAAAAATTGTATCTCGAAAAACTCATCCAATTCTATTTCAGACACATCAACTTTGCTTTTAAACAAATCAGAAAAATAGACAACCTCTTCATTTAAAATAACAGATTGATCAGTTGTCATCACACCATTACTACACTGAAGTTTGTTGATCGACCTCTTAGAAGCATTTTTTTTCTCCAAATTCAGAAAATATTTAGTACATTTCTCACCTTCTTCAATCCATTTCTCTTTAGATCTTATTTGTAACCCTTTCATAAAATGACTGTACATAACTTCATACTCCAGTTTACAAGCATTATACTGCAATTTCAGGTTCTCATCATCCGTCTGATTGATGCAATTTTCATAAAGCTTTTGTAGTTTACATTCAATTTGCTTTAGCGCACTCATCCTCTGCTTTTGTGAGCCTTTTGCAAAATCAATTGTAAAACACCGGATTTTAGTTTTACATAAGTCCCAGAAACGTTTAGGGGACAATACATCACCATAATCAACAACACATTCATCAATAAGTTTGTTAATGCCATGGTCGTAATCAGCATTTTGTAACCATGTATTGTTCAGTTTCCAATAACCATTACCTTTCACAATATCATTGTGACAAATAGTTAAAAATACAGCTAAATGGTCTGATCTAGGTGCAGATTTGATATCAATTTTTCTCACTGTGTGCTCAATAGCATTAGGAATAAACCAATAGTCAAGTGTGCACTTAACTGGAGGAGATTTTTGAGTCCAGGTGAATCTTTTTTTATCACCATTTCTTAGCCTCCAAATATCATTTAACTCATAATCATCCAACATTGTTTTAATAATATCAGAACAAGCACGATTTGGAATATTACCACCTATTTTGTCTAACAGTGGGTTCAGAACAGTGTTGAAATCACCACCCAAAATTGTGTGACCCCCTACACTGTATTTATCAATAATATTGCGCACATGCTCAAAGAATAATTTTCTATCTGGAATATCATTAGGTGCATACACATTCCACAAATTGTAATTGACATCATTAATAGAAAGTTTTATACCAAGTATTCTACCTTCATTATCAGCATAGATTTTTTCAACATCAGTTGGTAAATCAAATTTATTAGAAATACCAATCAAAATACCTTTACTATGATTTGTACCTGTACTACTATAAAAGGTACCATTGTATTCTTTTTCCCAGGTATCAATATCATTTTGACAGCAATAGACTTCCTGTAGAAAACAGACATCACATTGTTTGGTGTTCAACCAGTGAAAGATGGTCTTGCGTTTTTTCTGGTTTCGCAAACCACGAACATTAAATGTAACAAGATTAAACATGATAAATGCATAAAAATATTGAGTTCATCAGTAAAAACAAACATACAAACATAATATTGTGAAAACTACTGTATAGAGGAGTTTCCTGGTTCTGTGCAGGCACTTTCCTGAATTTTACTTGAACTAGGAACCCCCTTTTCCTCCTGCGATAACCGTTCGCGCCTGTCTCTTTTATCCGGTTGTTTAGAGTCTGCTGATGCCGGAGACAGGTTTTTACGTTTATTTGAGGCAAGCGTTTGCGAGGCCGTAGGCCTACCGTAGTCTTTCATTGAGGATTGCCTCGTTTTATTTGATATACCGGCTGTGGTATTAGGAGGAGGGTTCTTTTTATTTACCGGTACTTTTGATTTCTTTTTACCACCTTTCTTCTTAGGTTTAGTATTTTGCTCAGACAACGATGGGAAATCATCTTCATTTTCCTCGCTTACAACATCAAAGTTCAGTAGGGCTTTTACCTTGTTTAAAAGTTCTGGCGATTTACTGCTATCATGCTGCAGACAGTGGTCGATCAGCTCTTGCGCTAACGCTGAAGCTTCTGCTACTTTGTCGCCTTTACCAGCAGGTCTTGTTGCTTTTGGAGTTTGCAGGTCTTGATCTTGATCAACGGCACCGCTACATTCAAAACTCTTGTGTCCATAATTGGAACATTTGAAACATTTAGGACCCTTTGCCAGGCAAAACATACTTACTTTTCCTTACACATCGAATTAAAATATACCACAAAAAGTTTTAACAAAAAGTCATTCCAATACCAATAAAAATTAATCTCTTGAGCAAACTGACCCCATCCCAGAAACAGGTACCAGCCCGATGGGCTGGCGAAAATGGAATGAAAATAGTGTAATTTTAAAATGAAAAAAGAATTCTCTGTAATTCTTACAATTATCCTAGAATATATAAAAGTGTACTTGACATGCTTTGTACCAGGGACGTAGCAAGCGGGGGGACATGGTGGAAGAAGTCCATGGGCCCCGGGGGTTCAAGGGCCCCAAGCAAAAGAGAAAATGAAATAAGCACTGATTAAGTAGCTGCTAAAAGGCAGGGCCGAATTTACCTTGGTCTGGCTAAAATTTGGAGTCCCCAAACTCACCGTGAGGAAGGCATGTGCTGCACGCAAGAGGTCAGTTTGGGTTACAAATTGGGTGCCTTCTATAAAATCGACAGTGGTGGCAGAAGCATTGCAAATTAGAGGAAGATAGGCATATTTTGTTCCGATCCTATACTAGAACATTTGCGTGCGAAATTAATTTTTAATTTCGGACCATTTTAGACCAAAATGAAGGTGAAATTTGCTATGTGAAGCTAGTATGATATGCGCGAAGTGCGCAAAATTTTGCCATATTTTGGTCCCAAACGTGCTGTTGTGGGCTAAGGAGAAGATAGGCCTACACAGGGCAATTTTTGGGACCCCTCTGGCCCAATGGTAAATACGGCCCTGCTAACATGTCGTCCCTAACATGCATGCTATATTGAGTTAGTAAAATAAATTTGACACACCCTATATGTTCTATTCATTTGTAATACACATGAAATCTATGGAATTGACTTGAATACAATAAACAATGCAATAACAAGATTTAATTCAAGTGGTAGATTTAACTGTCACCATTTCTGCTGGGAATTTGGCCACTCAAGAATAGCATTTCACTCAGTCTACGGTGAAATTTGGCACACCCTGTAAAATAAGCAATCATTTTAGTAGTTTCATGTCATATGAAATCATTCTGTTTTCAGACTAGTATATGCAGCTTATGTTCGCTTTTTTGCACACCCTGTAATATAGTGATTGTACAGATAAGTACTGGGAAATGATGAGATTGGCATAATACTATTCAACTTTTTGTGTGAAATTACTTTGTTACAACCTATATTACCTATCGATCACCCTGTATAATTATTCAAATGCTAACTAATGTAATGGCCATCTTTGAAGCATAAGATTTCCAGAAATGTATGGGTTTGCATACTTTTCTTGAACTACATTTGAGATATAACCAAAAAGGTGCAAAAGGAGGTGATTTCAACCAAATTTCCAAATGTGCACCAATGGGGTACCAACTTAAAAATGTGACCAAGTACTAAATTTGATTATTTTATGGCAACACTGCAGTTGCCATAGCTTATTGTTGAATGACGTAAGGCCTGCTACGTCAATATTCAGACGTATAGTCCAAGTGCTTATACTTTATCATTTGGTTTTAGACTTTTAAATATGTGCCAATTACTACATGTAGTTATTTGACTAAAATACCTTAAAACACAGTTTTTGAATACTGGCAACACTTTAAATATCAAAATAGAAATTGAATTTGTTTAATATTTAATATCTTGATCAAAAACATTCAATTGTGAGATAACATGATGCACAAGCATAAAAAATATGTTTAGTATTACTTAAATACAGGGAAAAACACTCCATGTCAAATTTAGCATTTTTCAATAAATGTGTTATTTTCTGGCAACACTCCGCTTTACTAATATAATCCCCCAAGCCATTTATATCAATTTTGAATGGGGCATGGTCTGCTTTGTTCACAACCACAATTACAATATTCTGGGAGTCATGGCCAATAGTTTTTTGCACCTCAAAAATAGGTCAAAATTGCCACTTTTTCAAAATGGCAAAACTTTAAGTGTTGCCAGGTCAAAAAGAGATAAAATCGAACACCTCATGAATAATTTTTATTTTTTGTTGGAAAGTAGAAAGAGGTCCATTGTAAGGATCTAATCAAATTTGTTCTATCTTCTCGAATAATGGAGCTATGGCCCGTTCTTTACTAGGCAAATTTCAGCATTTTCAGCCTGAAATGAGCTAAAATCACCTAAAATACATTTCGGGTCGTTACCATGGCAACGGGTAACATATGAGCGAGCAAAATGGATTTTTACAATCTACACCCAACGCCCTTTCGACCAACACCATAAAAATTTTTTGACCTTGGCCAACCATGTATGATAGTTAGGTGGGGTGACTGCTCAAGTATTTAAAAATACTTGAGCAGTCACAGTGATTGTGATATTTCTGATAATTTTCTGCATAGTATTGTTTTCATACTTGACGATGTAATTGAATCTATTAATGATGCTAAAAACAACAACGCACCCGGCATTGATTCGATCACAAATGAACTCATCAAGAATGGCGGTGATGCACTAAATAGTTCTATGTTCACCTTGTTCAAAAGGTTAACTTACTTAGAAAAAATCCCTCAGGAATGGAATAAAGGTATAATTATTCCAATTTTTAAAAAGGGTGATAAAAAGGATCTAAATAATTACAGAGGTATTACCCTAACTTCATGTGTTTCTAAGATATTTAATCGTATTATTTCAAAGTCAATTGCCAATTTTCTAGAGGAAAATGATATACTCTCGGAGATACAAGGAGGTTTCAGGAAGGACCATAGATGTGAGGATCACATTTTCACAATTAAAAGTATCATTGCCACTAGACTGGCTGAGAATAAACCAACCTTCTTGGCCTTCTTGGATTTCCGAAAAGCTTTTGATACTGTATGGAGAAACGGTCTTCTTTCAGTTGCCTGGAACATGGGAATACGAGGAGGTGCATGGAAGCTAATTGAAAGCTTATATTGTAATGTAGAATGTAAAGTTAATTTTGGAAATATTGACACTGACTTCTTTGATGTGGAGGAAGGTTTAAAACAAGGGTGCGTACTATCTCCGATACTGTTTAATATATATATTAATCAACTTGCAAAAATTCTCAATGACTGCGGAACAGGTACTCGAATTTGTGATGTTCAAATAAGTTGTTTATTTTGGGCTGATGAAGTCGTTCTTCTTGCTAATGACGAAGAAGAACTTCAAAAAATGCTAGACGTTGCATCATCGTTTTCACGACTGTGGAAACTAGATTTCAACTACGATAAGTCTAATGTTTTAGTAGTAGTAGTAAACAAGTGAAAAAGGATAAAGTATGGAATTTGTGTGATAGTATAATATCTAGTTGTGACAGTTACAAATATCTCGGGGTACATATATCAAACAAGAAATGTCTTTAAAAAAGACAATGCCTCAAGAGATTCCAGTGGGCACCATTTGTTATTAGCTTATAAGAGATACTTGAAATGCTAGCTTTAAGCCATCTTGCAATGGTAATAATTCTGTTGTATTTAATGTAGGAATACCTGCATGCCGGGTGGTAGTCCGAATAATCAGTCCCAAAACAAAATAGGCCTAGGCCCTATTCATTTACTGACATGATCGATGGACCCTGCATTTTTCAATACATTGATGCTGTAGCCTTCGTACTGAGGCTACACACAAGGAAACTAGGCTATAATCACGTATCATGAGCCCCGGATGCTTATATATAATAGAGGGCCTCCTTCAACTCCCAACTTGTGACCACAGAAATAGCTTAATAACTGTGTAGGAAATACAAAGAAATTGAAATTTGGACACCAGAAACTTAAGGTTGAAAGTCAAAAAGTGTCAATTGGTACACCTTTATACAGCAGAAGTTATCATACAGTGATAGTAAGATTTTTTCAAATAAAATCTCTTTTCTGTAAAATTGATTGCTGTGCTGAAAAATGTTGCATATTAGGGTACTTGCTTTTTTGTACAGGTATTCATTGTAAGGTACCATCAATGATGGTCACAGAATTGGGAAAAATACATTTGCCCAAGTTAAATAATCACCTTTCTAAACAAAACAATTTCAATGTGAAATATCCTACTTGCAGGGTTGTCACCAGGACCAAAAAAAGTACTTCGAAATTTGATGATCATACCTAGCATAGGCCTAGGACAGGCCTAGGCAAAAAAACCCTTTTTTTTCTAATAATTTCTCCGCAAGCGTCATTTATGTCGACAAATTGTTCACATATCCACAGCAGGGTTGCAAATATACCGTACCATATGTCACTCAGAGTGCGACAATTTGTACAGATAAATTTATCACAACAGGTAATTTGGCCATTCGTCTGCATATTACTAAAAATAACGTCATTTATGTCGACAAATTGTTCGCAAATCCACCGGTTAGTTTTAAGGATATAATATATGGCATAAAATATGACAAATCATCAAAATAAATTTATAATGAATGCTTTTGTGGATATTTGCTAATACAATATATACATCTGACATGTGTAGATGATTTATGTCTTCAGTAGGAATTCGGCTGAGGGAATTCCAATTGAATGAACTTTCAATAGCGTGACGAATTTTTGCGTACACTGCGCGATATACGCCAGCGTGTGCGATTGTGTGTGAGTATCGCGGAAGTGAATCCAACCATGCCAACGCACTCATAGACATACCACCTAGACCTATGATAGGGATGTTCATAAAATTTTGAAGTTCAATATTTTTAGCTGAAAGTTCTTTCATTTGAAAGAGAATTAAATTACCTAAACAATAAGGGGTCAATCATGTTTCTAGTGCATATACTTTTGAAGTTACAGACAAAAATAGTGACATCAAATTGCCCAAAATTTTGTGTGTGAAATTGTGACAGCAGGCACATGTACAATGCACACTAATGTATGTGACCCCAGATGACCTCCTATTCTTTACTGTAAGAAAGCTGTGTTGGATGGTCTTGATTTACACACAAATTGCTTTTGAGCTAAATCGAGCGTCGACTTGGTGGAACATGGATTGCACTATGTGATAGTTTATGAATCCAGTATCATGCCAGTACCAACATATAAAGTCAACATCACTTAGGTTTTGGTTGTCAAAATAAATTTTTAGTGATTTTCTCCATTGAGCCCCACAGTAAAGACATTTTTTTGACCGTACATGCACATTCCACTTCCCTATGGACGAACAGCGCCACCTTTAGTGTGTGATGTGTGATAGCCTACCTATGAGTGCCCATCCCTAAGGGCGCACACCACTAAATAATCTTCCCATTGAAACGCGTGTAAAAACACCGGTTTTCTTTGCTCATTTTGAGGCCTTTTGGGCTCGTTTTAAAATATTTTATGATGACCAGTCGATTGCAAATCGATGAAAGTTTAACATATGTTTCAATGTATGGGGTTCTTCCATCTCGTTTTTCCCGCTAGGAGGCCGCGAACAGCGCCCTCCTGTTTTTGACATGCTCTCAAGACTGCAAACCCGATTCTGCCATTTTTAATTCGCGGACCTATTTTCTCAATAATTATAAAAATGCGACTTTTTTGGCGTTTCAAATTTATGTATAGGCTTTACACTTTTATTTAAGCTATAATTCGCCACTCTTTCTGATTAATAAGTCTACAGACCAGCCCAAAATACCTCAAAAGTTTCTGTTTTTTACCGGAACTCATTAGGGTTACACAAATGGCGCATTGATTTAGTGGTGTGCCCCTTCAAGGAATAATGATGTTCATAAAATCGAATTTTTTATATTTTTCTTGAAATATAAAATGTTTTGAGTAAAACACTCAAGGTTTGAGTGCTCTGTGATATCCACATCAAGAGAAATGTCCTATCAAAGATACATGGTGCATGCCAAAAATGTGCACATTTTCAACATTTTGACCATTTGTGCTTATTTCCCTAGATTTGCATTAAATACCAATTCTCAACATATAGTTTTAGACCGTGTATCTGCTAAAAACCGCTTTAAAATGAAAAGAAATTAGGTTTCATAATGGCAAAGGTCTATATATTAATGATTTTACAACAATCACCCCCCCCCCCCTATAAAATAATTAAGATTTGAGAGGTTTAAAGACTTGTGCCGATTTGTCGCCTTAAGACAATTTTGCTTCAAATCTGAGAAATATTAGTTTTCTCACAATTTTTGACAGTTTCTTTAACTTTGAAGGCCTCTGAGGGAATAAACTCAGCGCGACTTGCATCTAAAACGCATTAAATATATGCACTAACATAAAAACTATCTATATAAATCAAAAAACCGCAATTTAATCGAAAGCCAACTTCAATTTTGGCTGAATCTCTCAAGAGCACGATTTTACGCCTAGGCCCTTCGAAGGGCGCACACCACTAAATAATCTTCCCATTGAAACGCGTGTAAAAACACCGGTTTTCTTTGCTCATTTTGAGGCCTTTTGGGCTCGTTTTAAAATATTTTATGATGACCAGTCGATTGCAAATCGATGAAAGTTTAACATATGTTTCAATGTATGGGGATTCTTCCATCTCGTTTTCCCGCTAGGAGGCCGCGAACAGCGCCCTCCCTGTTTTTGACATGCTCTCAAGACTGCAAACCCGATTCTGCCAGTTTTTAATTCGCGGACCTATTTTCTCAATAATTATATAAATGTTACTTTTTTGGCGACTCAAATTTATGTATAGGCTTTACACTTTTATTTAAGCTAAAATTCGCCACTCTTTCTGATTAATAAGTCTACAGACCAGCCCAAAATACCTCAAAAGTTTCTGTTTTTTACCGGAACTCATTAGGGTTACACAAATGGCGCATTGATTTAGTGGTGTGCCCCTTCAAGGAATAATGATGTTCATAAAATCGAATTTTTTATATTTTTCTTGAAATATAAAATGTTTTGAGTAAAACACTCAAGGTTTGAGTGCTCTGTGATATCCACATCAAGAGAAATGTCCTATCAAAGATACATGGTGCATGCCAAAAATGTGCACATTTTCAACATTTTGACCATTTGTGCTTATTTCCCTAGATTTGCATTAAATACCAATTCTCAACATATAGTTTTAGACCGTGTATCTGCTAAAAACCGCTTTAAAATGAAAAGAAATTAGGTTTCATAATGGCAAAGGTCTATATATTAATGATTTTACAACAATCACCCCCCTTATAAAATAATTAAGATTTGAGAGGTTTAAAGACTTGTGCCGATTTGTCGCCTTAAGACAATTTTGCTTCAAATCTGAGAAATATTAGTTTTCTCACAATTTTTGACAGTTTCTTTAACTTTGAAGGCCTCTGAGGGAATAAACTCAGCGCGACTTGCATCTAAAACGCATTAAATATATGCACTAACATAAAAACTATCTATATAAATCAAAAAACCGCAATTTAATCGAAAGCCAACTTCAATTTTGGCTGAATCTCTCAAGAGCACGATTTTACGCCTAGGCCCTTCGAAGGGCGCACACCACTAAATAATCTTCCCATTGAAACGCGTGTAAAAACACCGGTTTTCTTTGCTCATTTTGAGGCCTTTTGGGCTCGTTTTAAAATATTTTATGATGACCAGTCGATTGCAAATCGATGAAAGTTTAACATATGTTTCAATGTATGGGGTTCTTCCATCTCGTTTTCCCGCTAGGAGGCCGCGAACAGCACCCTCCCTGTTTTTGACATGCTCTCAAGACTGCAAACCCGATTCTGCCATTTTTTAATTCGCGGACCTATTTTCTCAATAATTATAAAAATGCGACTTTTTTTTCGACTCAAATTTATGTATAGGCTTTACACTTTTATTTAAGCTAAAATTCGCCACTCTTTCTGATTAATAAGTCTACAGACCAGCCCAAAATACCTCAAAAGTTTCTGTTTTTTACCGGAACTCATTAGGGTTACACAAATGGCGCATTGATTTAGTGGTGTGCCCCTTCAAGGAATAATGATGTTCATAAAATCGAATTTTTTATATTTTTCTTGAAATATAAAATGTTTTGAGTAAAACACTCAAGGTTTGAGTGCTCTGTGATATCCACATCAAGAGAAATGTCCTATCAAAGATACATGGTGCATGCCAAAAATGTGCACATTTTCAACATTTTGACCATTTGTGCTTATTTCCCTAGATTTGCATTAAATACCAATTCTCAACATATAGTTTTAGACCGTTTATCTGCTAAAAACCGCTTTAAAATGAAAAGAAATTAGGTTTCATAATGGCAAAGGTCTATATATTAATGATTTTACAACAATCACCCCCCCTATAAAATAATTAAGATTTGAGAGGTTTAAAGACTTGTGCCGATTTGTCGCCTTAAGACAATTTTGCTTCAAATCTGAGAAATATTAGTTTTCTCACAATTTTTGACAGTTTCTTTAACTTTGAAGGCCTCTGAGGGAATAAACTCAGCGCGACTTGCATCTAAAACGCATTAAATATATTCACTAACATAAAAACTATCTATATAAAACAAAAAACCGCAATTTAATCGAAAGCCAACTTCAATTTTGGCTGAATCTCTCAAGAGCACGATTTTACGCCTAGGCCCTTCGAAGGGCGCACACCACTAAATAATCTTCCCATTGAAACGCGTGTAAAAACACCGGTTTTCTTTGCTCATTTTGAGGCCTTTTGGGCTCGTTTTAAAATATTTTATGATGACCAGTCGATTGCAAATCGATGAAAGTTTAACATATGTTTCAATGTATGGGGTTCTTCCATCTCGTTTTCCCGCTAGGAGGCCGCGAACAGCACCCTCCCTGTTTTTGACATGCTCTCAAGACTGCAAACCCGATTCTGCCATTTTTAATTCGCGGACCTATTTTCTCAATAATTATAAAATGCGACTTTTTTGGCGACTCAAATTTATGTATAGGCTTTACACTTTTATTTAAGCTAAAATTCGCCACTCTTTCTGATTAATAAGTCTACAGACCAGCCCAAAATACCTCAAAAAGTTTCTGTTTTTACCGGAACTCATTAGGGTTACACAAATGGCGCATTGATTTAGTGGTGTGCCCCTTCAAGGAATAATGATGTTCATAAAATCGAATTTTTTATATTTTTCTTGAAATATAAAATGTTTTGAGTAAAACACTCAAGGTTTGAGTGCTCTGTGATATCCACATCAAGAGAAATGTCCTATCAAAGATACATGGTGCATGCCAAAAATGTGCACATTTTCAACATTTTGACCATTTGTGCTTATTTCCCTAGATTTGCATTAAATACCAATTCTCAACATATAGTTTTAGACCGTTTATCTGCTAAAAACCGCTTTAAAATGAAAAGAAATTAGGTTTCATAATGGCAAAGGTCTATATATTAATGATTTTACAACAATCACCCCCCTATAAAATAATTAAGATTTGAGAGGTTTAAAGACTTGTGCCGATTTGTCGCCTTAAGACAATTTTGCTTCAAATCTGAGAAATATTAGTTTTCTCACAATTTTTGACAGTTTCTTTAACTTTGAAGGCCTCTGAGGGAATAAACTCAGCGCGACTTGCATCTAAAACGCATTAAATATATTCACTAACATAAAAACTATCTATATAAATCAAAAAACCGCAATTTAATCGAAAGCCAACTTCAATTTTGGCTGAATCTCTCAAGAGCACGATTTTACGCCTAGGCCCTTCGAAGGGCGCACACCACTAAATAATCTTCCCATTGAAACGCGTGTAAAAACACCGGTTTTCTTTGCTCATTTTGAGGCCTTTTGGGCTCGTTTTAAAATATTTTATGATGACCAGTCGATTGCAAATCGATGAAAGTTTAACATATGTTTCAATGTATGGGGTTCTTCCATCTCGTTTTCCCGCTAGGAGGCCGCGAACAGCACCCTCCCTGTTTTTGACATGCTCTCAAGACTGCAAACCCGATTCTGCCATTTTTTAATTCGCGGACCTATTTTCTCAATAATTATAAAATGCGACTTTTTTGGCGACTCAAATTTATGTATAGGCTTTACACTTTTATTTAAGCTAAAATTCGCCACTCTTTCTGATTAATAAGTCTACAGACCAGCCCAAAATACCTCAAAAAGTTTCTGTTTTTACCGGAACTCATTAGGGTTACACAAATGGCGCATTGATTTAGTGGTGTGCCCCTTCAAGGAATAATGATGTTCATAAAATCGAATTTTTTATATTTTTCTTGAAATATAAAATGTTTTGAGTAAAACACTCAAGGTTTGAGTGCTCTGTGATATCCACATCAAGAGAAATGTCCTATCAAAGATACATGGTGCATGCCAAAAATGTGCACATTTTCAACATTTTGACCATTTGTGCTTATTTCCCTAGATTTGCATTAAATACCAATTCTCAACATATAGTTTTAGACCGTTTATCTGCTAAAAACCGCTTTAAAATGAAAAGAAATTAGGTTTCATAATGGCAAAGGTCTATATATTAATGATTTTACAACAATCACCCCCCTATAAAATAATTAAGATTTGAGAGGTTTAAAGACTTGTGCCGATTTGTCGCCTTAAGACAATTTTGCTTCAAATCTGAGAAATATTAGTTTTCTCACAATTTTTGACAGTTTCTTTAACTTTGAAGGCCTCTGAGGGAATAAACTCAGCGCGACTTGCATCTAAAACGCATTAAATATATTCACTAACATAAAAACTATCTATATAAATCAAAAAACCGCAATTTAATCGAAAGCCAACTTCAATTTTGGCTGAATCTCTCAAGAGCACGATTTTACGCCTAGGCCCTTCGAAGGGCGCACACCACTAAATAATCTTCCCATTGAAACGCGTGTAAAAACACCGGTTTTCTTTGCTCATTTTGAGGCCTTTTGGGCTCGTTTTAAAATATTTTATGATGACCAGTCGATTGCAAATCGATGAAAGTTTAACATATGTTTCAATGTATGGGGTTCTTCCATCTCGTTTTTCCCGCTAGGAGGCCGCGAACAGCACCCTCCCTGTTTTTGACATGCTCTCAAGACTGCAAACCCGATTCTGCCATTTTTTAATTCGCGGACCTATTTTCTCAATAATTATAAAAATGCGACTTTTTTGGCGACTCAAATTTATGTATAGGCTTTACACTTTTATTTAAGCTAAAATTCGCCACTCTTTCTGATTAATAAGTCTACAGACCAGCCCAAAATACCTCAAAAGTTTCTGTTTTTTACCGGAACTCATTAGGGTTACACAAATGGCGCATTGATTTAGTGGTGTGCCCCTTCAAGGAATAATGATGTTCATAAAATCGAATTTTTTATATTTTTCTTGAAATATAAAATGTTTTGAGTAAAACACTCAAGGTTTGAGTGCTCTGTGATATCCACATCAAGAGAAATGTCCTATCAAAGATACATGGTGCATGCCAAAAATGTGCACATTTTCAACATTTTGACCATTTGTGCTTATTTCCCTAGATTTGCATTAAATACCAATTCTCAACATATAGTTTTAGACCGTTTATCTGCTAAAACCGCTTTAAAATGAAAAGAAATTAGGTTTCATAATGGCAAAGGTCTATATATTAATGATTTTACAACAATCACCCCCCTATAAAATAATTAAGATTTGAGAGGTTTAAAGACTTGTGCCGATTTGTCGCCTTAAGACAATTTTGCTTCAAATCTGAGAAATATTAGTTTTCTCACAACTTTTGACAGTTTCTTTAACTTTGAAGGCCTCTGAGGGAATAAACTCAGCGCGACTTGCATCTAAAACGCATTAAATATATTCACTAACATAAAAACTATCTATATAAAACAAAAAACCGCAATTTAATCGAAAGCCAACTTCAATTTTGGCTGAATCTCTCAAGAGCACGATTTTACGCCTAGGCCCTTCGAAGGGCGCACACCACTAAATAATCTTCCCATTGAAACGCGTGTAAAAACACCGGTTTTCTTTGCTCATTTTGAGGCCTTTTGGGCTCGTTTTAAAATATTTTATGATGACCAGTCGATTGCAAATCGATGAAAGTTTAACATATGTTTCAATGTATGGGGTTCTTCCATCTCGTTTTTCCCGCTAGGAGGCCGCGAACAGCACCCTCCCTGTTTTTGACATGCTCTCAAGACTGCAAACCCGATTCTGCCATTTTTAATTCGCGGACCTATTTTCTCAATAATTATAAAATGCGACTTTTTTATGACTCAAATTTATGTATAGGCTTTACACTTTTATTTAAGCTAAAATTCGCCACTCTTTCTGATTAATAAGTCTACAGACCAGCCCAAAATACCTCAAAAGTTTCTGTTTTTACCGGAACTCATTAGGGTTACACAAATGGCGCATTGATTTAGTGGTGTGCCCCTTCAAGGAATAATGATGTTCATAAAATCGAATTTTTTATATTTTTCTTGAAATATAAAATGTTTTGAGTAAAACACTCAAGGTTTGAGTGCTCTGTGATATCCACATCAAGAGAAATGTCCTATCAAAGATACATGGTGCATGCCAAAAATGTGCACATTTTCAACATTTTGACCATTTGTGCTTATTTCCCTAGATTTGCATTAAATACCAATTCTCAACATATAGTTTTAGACCGTTTATCTGCTAAAAACCGCTTTAAAATGAAAAGAAATTAGGTTTCATAATGGCAAAGGTCTATATATTAATGATTTTACAACAATCACCCCCCTATAAAATAATTAAGATTTGAGAGGTTTAAAGACTTGTGCCGATTTGTCGCCTTAAGACAATTTTGCTTCAAATCTGAGAAATATTAGTTTTCTCACAATTTTTGACAGTTTCTTTAACTTTGAAGGCCTCTGAGGGAATAAACTCAGCGCGACTTGCATCTAAAACGCATTAAATATATGCACTAACATAAAAACTATCTATATAAATCAAAAAACCGCAATTTAATCGAAAGCCAACTTCAATTTTGGCTGAATCTCTCAAGAGCACGATTTTACGCCTAGGCCCTTCAAGGAATAATGATGTTCATAAAATCGAATTTTTTTATATTTTTCTTGAAATATAAAATGTTTTGAGTAAAACACTCAAGGTTTGAGTGCTCTGTGATATCCACATCAAGAGAAATGTCCTATCAAAGATACATGGTCCATGCCAAAAATGTGCACATTTTCAACATTTTGACCATTTGTGCTTATTTCCCTAGATTTGCATTAAATACCAATTCTCAACATATAGTTTTAGACCGTGTATCTGCTAAAAACCGCTTTAAAATGAAAAGAAATTAGGTTTCATAATGGCAAAGGTCTATATATTAATGATTTTACAACAATCACCCCCCTTATAAAATAATTAAGATTTGAGAGGTTTAAAGACTTGTGCCGATTTGTCGCCTTAAGACAATTTTGCTTCAAATCTGAGAAATATTAGTTTTCTCACAATTCTTGACAGTTTCTTTAACTTTGAAGGCCTCTGAGGGAATAAACTCAGCGCGACTTGCATCTAAAACGCATTAAATATACTCACTAACATAAAAACTATCTATATAAATCAAAAACCGCAATTTAATCGAAAGCCAACTTCAATTTTGGCTGAATCTCTCAAGAGCACGATTTTACGCCTAGGCCCTTCGAAGGGCGCACACCACTAAATAATCTTCCCATTGAAACGCGTGTAAAAACACCGGTTTTCTTTGCTCATTTTGAGGCCCTTTTGGGCTCGTTTTAAAATATTTTATGATGACCAGTCGATTGCAAATCGATGAAAGTTTAACATATGTTTCAATGTATGGGGGTTCTTCCATCTCGTTTTCCCGCTAGGAGGCCGCGAACAGCACCCTCCCTGTTTTTGACATGCTCTCAAGACTGCAAACCCGATTCTGCCATTTTTTAATTCGCGGACCTATTTTCTCAATAATTATAAAATGCGACTTTTTTGGCGACTCAAATTTATGTATAGGCTTTACACTTTTATTTAAGCTAAAATTCGCCACTCTTTCTGATTAATAAGTCTACAGACCAGCCCAAAATACCTCAAAAAGTTTCTGTTTTTTACCGGAACTCATTAGGGTTACACAAATGGCGCATTGATTTAGTGGTGTGCCCCTTCAAGGAATAATGATGTTCATAAAATCGAATTTTTTATATTTTTCTTGAAATATAAAATGTTTTGAGTAAAACACTCAAGGTTTGAGTGCTCTGTGATATCCACATCAAGAGAAATGTCCTATCAAAGATACATGGTGCATGCCAAAAATGTGCACATTTTCAACATTTTGACCATTTGTGCTTATTTCCCTAGATTTGCATTAAATACCAATTCTCAACATATAGTTTTAGACCGTTTATCTGCTAAAACCGCTTTAAAATGAAAAGAAATTAGGTTTCATAATGGCAAAGGTCTATATATTAATGATTTTACAACAATCACCCCCCTATAAAATAATTAAGATTTGAGAGGTTTAAAGACTTGTGCCGATTTGTCGCCTTAAGACAATTTTGCTTCAAATCTGAGAAATATTAGTTTTCTCACAATTTTTGACAGTTTCTTTAACTTTGAAGGCCTCTGAGGGAATAAACTCAGCGCGACTTGCATCTAAAACGCATTAAATATATTCACTAACATAAAAACTATCTATATAAATCAAAAAACCGCAATTTAATCGAAAGCCAACTTCAATTTTGGCTGAATCTCTCAAGAGCACGATTTTACGCCTAGGCCCTTCGAAGGGCGCACACCACTAAATAATCTTCCCATTGAAACGCGTGTAAAAACACCGGTTTTCTTTGCTCATTTTGAGGCCTTTTGGGCTCGTTTTAAAATATTTTATGATGACCAGTCGATTGCAAATCGATGAAAGTTTAACATATGTTTCAATGTATGGGGTTCTTCCATCTCGTTTTCCCGCTAGGAGGCCGCGAACAGCACCCTCCCTGTTTTTGACATGCTCTCAAGACTGCAAACCCGATTCTGCCATTTTTAATTCGCGGACCTATTTTCTCAATAATTATAAAATGCGACGTTTTTGGCGACTCAAATTTATGTATAGGCTTTACACTTTTATTTAAGCTAAAATTCGCCACTCTTTCTGATTAATAAGTCTACAGACCAGCCCAAAATACCTCAAAAGTTTCTGTTTTTACCGGAACTCATTAGGGTTACACAAATGGCGCATTGATTTAGTGGTGTGCCCCTTCAAGGAATAATGATGTTCATAAAATCGAATTTTTTATATTTTTCTTGAAATATAAAATGTTTTGAGTAAAACACTCAAGGTTTGAGTGCTCTGTGATATCCACATCAAGAGAAATGTCCTATCAAAGATAAAAAAAAAAAAAAAAAAATGTGCACATTTTCAACATTTTGACCATTTGTGCTTATTTCCTAGATTTGCATTAAATACCAATTCTCAACATATAGTTTTAGACCGTTTATCTGCTAAAACCGCTTTAAAATGAAAAGAAATTAGGTTTCATAATGGCAAAGGTCTATATATTAATGATTTTACAACAATCACCCCCCTATAAAATAATTAAGATTTGAGAGGTTTAAAGACTTGTGCCGATTTGTCGCCTTAAGACAATTTTGCTTCAAATCTGAGAAATATTAGTTTTCTCACAATTTTTGACAGTTTCTTTAACTTTGAAGGCCTCTGAGGGAATAAACTCAGCGCGACTTGCATCTAAAACGCATTAAATATATTCACTAACATAAAAACTATCTATATAAATCAAAAAACCGCAATTTAATCGAAAGCCAACTTCAATTTTGGCTGAATCTCTCAAGAGCACGATTTTACGCCTAGGCCCTTCGAAGGGCGCACACCACTAAATAATCTTCCCATTGAAACGCGTGTAAAAACACCGGTTTTCTTTGCTCATTTTGAGGCCTTTTGGGCTCGTTTTAAAATATTTTATGATGACCAGTCGATTGCAAATCGATGAAAGTTTAACATATGTTTCGATGTATGGGGGTTCTTCCAGCTCGTTTTCCCGCTAGGAGGCCGCGAACAGCACCCTCCCTGTTTTTGACATGCTCTCAAGACTGCAAACCCGATTCTGCCATTTTTTAATTCGCGGACCTATTTTCTCAATAATTATAAAATGCGACGTTTTTTGGCGACTCAAATTTATGTATAGGCTTTACACTTTTATTTAAGCTAAAATTCGCCACTCTTTCTGATTAATAAGTCTACAGACCAGCCCAAAATACCTCAAAAAGTTTCTGTTTTTTACCGGAACTCATTAGGGTTACACAAATGGCGCATTGATTTAGTGGTGTGCCCCTTCAAGGAATAATGATGTTCATAAAATCGAATTTTTTATATTTTTCTTGAAATATAAAATGTTTTGAGTAAAACACTCAAGGTTTGAGTGCTCTGTGATATCCACATCAAGAGAAATGTCCTATCAAAGATACATGGTGCATGCCAAAATGTGCACATTTTCAACATTTTGACCATTTGTGCTTATTTCCCTAGAGTTGCATTAAATACCAATTCTCAACATAGAGTTTTAGACCGTTTATCTGCTAAAACCGCTTTAAAATGAAAAGAAATTAGGTTTCATAATGGCAAAGGTCTATATATTAATGATTTTACAACAATCACCCCCCTATAAAATAATTAAGATTTGAGAGGTTTAAAGACTTGTGCCGATTTGTCGCCTTAAGACAATTTTGCTTCAAATCTGAGAAATATTAGTTTTCTCACAATTTTTGACAGTTTCTTTAACTTTGAAGGCCTCTGAGGGAATAAACTCAGACTTGCATCTAAAACGCATTAAATATATGCACTAACATAAAAACTATCTATATAAATCAAAAAACCGCAATTTAATCGAAAGCCAACTTCAATTTTGGCTGAATCTCTCAAGAGCACGATTTTACGCCTAGGCCCTTCAAGGAATAATGATGTTCATAAAATCGAATTTTTTATATTTTTCTTGAAATATAAAATGTTTTGAGTAAAACACTCAAGGTTTGAGTGCTCTGTGATATCCACATCAAGAGAAATGTCCTATCAAAGATACATGGTGCATGCCAAAAATGTGCACATTTTCAACATTTTGACCATTTGTGCTTATTTCCCTAGATTTGCATTAAATACCAATTCTCAACATATAGTTTTAGACCGTTTATCTGCTAAAAACCGCTTTAAAATGAAAAGAAATTAGGTTTCATAATGGCAAAGGTCTATATATTAATGATTTTACAACAATCACCCCCCCCCCCTATAAAATAATTAAGATTTGAGAGGTTTAGACTTGTGCCGATTTGTCGCCTTAAGACAATTTTGCTTCAAATCTGAGAAATATTAGTTTTCTCACAATTTTTGACAGTTTCTTTAACTTTGAAGGCCTCTGAGGGAATAAACTCAGCGCGACTTGCATCTAAAACGCATTAAATATATTCACTAACATAAAAACTATCTATATAAATCAAAAAACCGCAATTTAATCGAAAGCCAACTTCAATTTTGGCTGAATCTCTCAAGAGCACGATTTTACGCCTAGGCCCTTCGAAGGGCGCACACCACTAAATAATCTTCCCATTGAAACGCGTGTAAAAACACCGGTTTTCTTTTGCTCATTTTGAGGCCTTTTGGGCTCGTTTTAAAATATTTTAGATGACCAGTCGATTGCAAATCGATGAAAGTTTAACATATGTTTCAATGTATGGGGTTCTTCCATCTCGTTTTCCCGCTAGGAGGCCGCGAACAGCACCCTCCCTGTTTTTGACATGCTCTCAAGACTGCAAACCCGATTCTGCCATTTTTTAATTCGCGGACCTATTTTCTCAATAATTATAAAAATGCGACTTTTTTGGTGACTCAAATTTATGTATAGGCTTTACACTTTTATTTAAGCTAAAATTCGCCACTCTTTCTGATTAATAAGTCTACAGACCAGCCCAAAATACCTCAAAAAGTTTCTGTTTTTTACCGGAACTCATTAGTGTTACACAAAGGGCGCATTGATTTAGTGGTGTTCCCCCTTCAAGGAATAATGATGTTCATAAAATCGAATTTTTTATATTTTTCTTGAAATATAAAATGTTTTGAGTAAAACACTCAAGGTTTGAGTGCTCTGTGATATCCACATCAAGAGAAATGTCCTATTAAAGATACATGGTTCATGCCAAAAGTGTGCACATTTTCAACATTTTGACCATTTGTGCTTATTTCCCTAGATTTGCATTAAATACCAATTCTCAACATATAGTTTTAGACCGTTTATCTGCTAAAAACCGCTTTAAAATGAAAAGAAATTAGGTTTCATAATGGCAAAGGTCTATATATTAATGATTTTACAACAATCACCCCCCTATAAAATAATTAAGATTTGAGAGGTTTAAAGACTTGTGCCGATTTGTCGCCTTAAGACAATTTTGCTTCAAATCTGAGAAATATTAGTTTTCTCACAATTTTTGACAGTTTCTTTAACTTTGAAGGCCTCTGAGGGAATAAACTCAGCGCGACTTGCATCTAAAACGCATTAAATATATTCACTACATAAAAACTATCTATATAAATCAAAAACCGCAATTTAATCGAAAGCCAACTTCAATTTTGGCTGAATCTCTCAAGAGCACGATTTTACGCCTAGGCCCTTCGAAGGGCGCACACCACTAAATAATCTTCCCATTGAAACGCGTGTAAAAACACCGGTTTTCTTTGCTCATTTTGAGGCCTTTTGGGCTCGTTTTAAAATATTTTGTGATGACCAGTCGATTGCAAATCGATGAAAGTTTAACATATGTTTCAATGTATGGGGTGTTCTTCCATCTCGTTTTCCCGCTAGGAGGCCGCGAACAGCACCCTCCCTGTTTTTGACATGCTCTCAAGACTGCAAATACGATTCTGCCATCTTTAATTCGCGGACCTATTTTCTCAATAATTATAAAAATGCGAATTTTTTTGACTCAAATTTATGTATAGGCTTTACACTTTTATTTAAGCTAAAATTCGCCACTCTTTCTGATTAATAAGTCTACAGACCAGCCCAAAATACCTCAAAAAGTTTCTGTTTTTTACCGGAACTCATTAGGGTTACACAAATGGCGCATTGATTTAGTGGTGTGCCCCTTCAAGGAATAATGATGTTCATAAAATCGAATTTTTTATATTTTTCTTGAAATATAAAATGTTTTGAGTAAAACACTCAAGGTTTGAGTGCTCTGTGATATCCACATCAAGAGAAATGTCCTATCAAAGATACATGGTGCATGCCAAAAATGTGCACATTTTCAACATTTTGACCACCATTTGTGCTTATTTCCCTAGATTTGCATTAAATACCAATTCTCAACATATAGTTTTAGACCGTTTATCTGCTAAAAACCGCTTTAAAATGAAAAGAAATTAGGTTTCATAATGGCAAAGGTCTATATATTAATGATTTTACAACAATCACCCCCCTATAAAATAATTAAGATTTGAGAGGTTTAAAGACTTGTGCCGATTTGTCGCCTTAAGACAATTTTGCTTCAAATCTGAGAAATATTAGTTTTCTCACAATTTTTGACAGTTTCTTTAACTTTGAAGGCCTCTGAGGGAATAAACTCAGCGCGACTTGCATCTAAAACGCATTAAATATATTCACTAACATAAAAACTATCTATATAAATCAAAAAACCGCAATTTAATCGAAAGCCAACTTCAATTTTGGCTGAATCTCTCAAGAGCACGATTTTACGCCTAGGCCCTTCGAAGGGCGCACACCACTAAATAATCTTCCCATTGAAACGCGTGTAAAAACACCGGTTTTTTTTTTTTTTTTTTATGGGAAGTTGCGATCTTTTAAAATATTTTAGATGACCAGTCGATTGCAAATCGATGAAAGTTTAACATATGTTTCAATGTATGGGGGTTCTTCCATCTCGTTTTCCCGCTAGGAGGCCGCGAACAGCACCCTCCCTGTTTTTGACATGCTCTCAAGACTGCAAACCCGATTCTGCCATTTTTAATTCGCGGACCTATTTTCTCAATAATTATAAAATGCGACGTTTTTGGCGACTCAAATTTATGTATAGGCTTTACACTTTTATTTAAGCTAAAATTCGCCACTCTTTATGATTAATAAGTCTACAGACCAGCCCAAAATACCTCAAAAAGTTTCTGTTTTTTACCGAACTCATTAGGGTTACACAAATGGCGCATTGATTTAGTGGTGTGCCCCTTCAAGGAATAATGATGTTCATAAAATCGAATTTTTTATATTTTTCTTGAAATATAAAATGTTTTGAGTAAAACACTCAAGGTTTGAGTGCTCTGTGATATCCACATCAAGAGAAATGTCCTATCAAAGATACATTGTGCAATCAAAAAATGTGCACATTTTCAACATTTTGACCATTTGTGCTTATTTCCCTAGATTTGCATTAAATACCAATTCTCAACATATAGTTTTAGACCGTTTATCTGCTAAAAACCGCTTTAAAATGAAAAGAAATTAGGTTTCATAATGGCAAAGGTCTATATATTAATGATTTTACAACAATCACCCCCCCTATAAAATAATTAAGATTTGAGAGGTTTAAAGACTTGTGCCGATTTGTCGCCTTAAGACAATTTTGCTTCAAATCTGAGAAATATTAGTTTTCTCACAATTTTTGACAGTTTCTTTAACTTTGAAGGCCTCTGAGGGAATAAACTCAGCGCGACTTGCATCTAAAACGCATTAAATATATTCACTAACATAAAAACTATCTATATAAATAAAAAAACCGCAATTTAATCGAAAGCCAACTTCAATTTTGGCTGAATTTCTCAAGAGCACGATTTTACGCCCCCTTCAAGGAATAATGATGTTCATAAAATCTAATTTTTTTATATTTTTCTTGAAATATAAAATGTTTTGAGTAAAACACTCAAGGTTTGAGTGCTCTGTGATATCCACATCAAGAGAAATGTCCTATCAAAGATACATGGTGCATGCCAAAATGTGCACATTTTCAACATTTTGACCATTTGTGCTTATTTCCCTAGATTTGCATTAAATACCAATTCTCAACATATAGTTTTAGACCGTTTATCTGCTAAAAACCGCTTTAAAATGAAAAGAAATTAGGTTTCATAATGGCAAAGGTCTATATATTAATGATTTTACAACAATCACCCCCCTATAAAATAATTAAGATTTGAGAGGTTTAAAGACTTGTGCCGATTTGTCGCCTTAAGACAATTTTGCTTCAAATCTGAGAAATATTAGTTTTCTCACAATTTTTGACAGTTTCTTTAACTTTGAAGGCCTCTGAGGGAAAAAACTCAGCGCGACTTGCATCTAAAACGCATTAAATATATTCACTAACATAAAAACTATCTATATAAATCAAAAAACCGCAATTTAATCGAAAGCCAACTTCAATTTTGGCTGAATCTCTCAAGAGCACGATTTTACGCCTAGGCCCTTCGAAGGGCGCACACCACTAAATAATCTTCCCATTGAAACGCGTGTAAAAACACCGGTTTTCTTTGCTCATTTTGAGGCCTTTTGGGCTCGTTTTAAAATATTTTGTGATGACCAGTCGATTGCAAATCGATGAAAGTTTAACATATGTTTCAATGTATGGGGTTCTTCCATCTCGTTTTTCCCGCTAGGAGGCCGCGAACAGCACCCTCCCTGTTTTTGACATGCTCTCAGGACTGCAAACCCGATTCTGCCATTTTTAATTCGCGGACCTATTTTCTCAATAATTATAAAAATGCGACGTTTTTGGCGACTCAAATTTATGTATAGGCTTTACACTTTTATTTAAGCTAAAATTCGCCACTCTTTCTGATTAATAAGTCTACAGACCAGCCCAAAATACCTCAAAAAGTTTCTGTTTTTTACCGGAACTCATTAGGGTTACACAAATGGCGCATTGATTTAGTGGTGTGCCCCTTCAAGGAATAATGATGTTCATAAAAGCGAATTTTTTATATTTTTCTTGAAATATAAAATGTTTTGAGTAAAACACTCAAGGTTTGAGTGCTCTGTGATATCCACATCAAGAGAAATGTCCTATCAAAGATACATGGTGCATGCCAAAAATGTGCACATTTTCAACATTTTGACCATTTGTGCTTATTTCCCTAGATTTGCATTAAATACCAATTCTCAACATATAGTTTTAGACCGTTTATCTGCTAAAACCGCTTTAAAATGAAAAGAAATTAGGTTTCATAATGGCAAAGGTCTATATATTAATGATTTTACAACAATCACCCCCCCCCCCTATAAAATAATTAAGATTTGAGAGGTTTAAAGACTTGTGCCGATTTGTCGCCTTAAGACAATTTTGCTTCAAATCTGAGAAATATTAGTTTTCTCACAATTTTGACAGTTTCTTTAACTTTGAAGGCCTCTGAGGGAATAAACTCAGCGCGACTTGCATCTAAAACGCATTAAATATATTCACTAACATAAAACTATCTATATAAATCAAAAAACCGCAATTTAATCGAAAGCCAACTTCAATTTTGGCTGAATCTCTCAAGAGCACGATTTTACGCCTAGGCCCTTCGAAGGGCGCACACCACTAAATAATCTTCCCATTGAAACGCGTGTAAAAACACCGGTTTTCTTTGCTCATTTTGAGGCCTTTTGGGCTCGTTTTAAAATATTTTAGATGACCAGTCGATTGCAAATCGATGAAAGTTTAACATATGTTTCAATGTATGGGGTTCTTCCATCTCGTTTTCCCGCTAGGAGGCCGCGAACAGCACCCTCCCTGTTTTTGACATGCTCTCAGAGACTGCAAACCCGATTCTGCCATTTTTTTTAATTCGCGGACCTATTTTCTCAATAATTATAAAAATGCGACGTTTTTTGGCACTCAAATTTATGTATAGGCTTTACACTTTTATTTAAGCTAAAATTCGCCACTCTTTCTGATTAATAAGTCTACAGACCAGCCCAAAATACCTCAAAAAGTTTCTGTTTTTTACCGGAACTCATTAGGGTTACACAAATGGCGCATTGATTTAGTGGTGTGCCCCTTCAAGGAATAATGATGTTCATAAAATCGAGTTTTTTTATATTTTTCTTGAAATATAAAGTGTGTTGAGTAATACACTCAATGTTTGAGTGCTCTGTGATATCCACATCAAGAGAAATGTCCTATTAATGATAAAAGATACAAAAAAAAAATGTGCACATTTTCAACATTTTGACCATTTGTGCTTATTCCCTAGATTTGCATTAAATACCAATTCTCAACATATAGTTTTAGACCGTTTATCTGCTAAAAAACGCTTTAAAATGAAAAGAAATTAGGTTTCATAATGGCAAAGGTCTATATATTAATGATTTTACAACAATCACCCCCCTATAAAATAATTAAGATTTGAGAGGTTTAAAGACTTGTGCCGATTTGTCGCCTTAAGACAATTTTGCTTCAAATCTGAGAAATATTAGTTTTCTCACAATTTTTGACAGTTTCTTTAACTTTGAAGGCCTCTGAGGGAATAAACTCAGCGCGACTTGCATCTAAAACGCATTAAATATATTCACTAACATAAAAACTATCTATATAAATCAAAAAACCGCAATTTAATCGAAAGCCAACTTCAATTTTGGCTGAATCTCTCAAGAGCACGATTTTACGCCTAGGCCCTTCGAAGGGCGCACACCACTAAATAATCTTCCCATTGAAACGCGTGTAAAAACACCGGTTTTCTTTGCTCATTTTGAGGCCTTTTGGGCTCGTTTTAAAATATTTTGTGATGACCAGTCGATTGCACTTTGTTGCAAATCGATGAAAGTTTAACATATGTTTCAATGTATGGGGTTCTTCCATCTCGTTTTTTGACCGCTAGGAGGCCGCGAACAGCACCCTCCTGTTTTTGACATGCTCTCAAGACTGCAAACCCGATTCTGCCATTTTTTAATTCACGGACCTATTTTCTCAATAATTATAAAAATGAGACTTTTTTGCGACTCAAATTTATGTATAGGCTTTACACTTTTATTTAAGCTATAATTCGCCACTCTTTCTGATTAATAAGTCTACAGACCAGCCCAAAATACCTCAAAAAGTTTCTGTTTCTTACCGGAACTCATTAGGGTTACACAAATGGCGCATTGATTTAGTGGTGTGCCCCTTCAAGGAATAATGATGTTCATAAAATCGAATTTTTTATATTTTTCTTGAAATATAAAATGTGTTGAGTAAAACACTCAAGGTTTGAGTGCTCTGTGATATCCACATCAAGAGAAATGTCCTATCAAAGATACATGGTGCATGCCAAAAATGTGCACATTTTCAACATTTTGACCATTTGTGCTTATTTCCCTAGATTTGCATTAAATACCAATTCTCAACATATAGTTTTAGACCGTTTATCTGCTAAAAACCGCTTTAAAATGAAAAGAAATTAGGTTTCATAATGGCAAAGGTCTATATATTAATGATTTTACAACAATCACCCCCCTATAAAATAATTAAGATTTGAGAGGTTTAAAGACTTGTGCCGATTTGTCGCCTTAAGACAATTTTGCTTCAAATCTGAGAAATATTAGTTTTCTCACAATTTTTGACAGTTTCTTTAACTTTGAAGGCCTCTGAGGGAATAAACTCAGCGCGACTTGCATCTAAAACGCATTAAATATATTCACTAACATAAAAACTATCTATATAAATCAAAAACCGCAATTTAATCGAAAAAGCCAACTTCAATTTTGGCTGAATCTCTCAAGAGCACGATTTTACGCCTAGGCCCTTCGAAGGGCGCACACCACTAAATAATCTTCCCATTGAAACGCGTGTAAAAACACCGGTTTTCTTTTGCTCATTTTGAGGCCTTTTGGGCTCGTTTTAAAATATTTTAGATGACCAGTCGATTGCAAATCGATGAAAGTTTAACATATGTTTCAATGTATGGGGTTCTTCCATCTCGTTTTCCCGCTAGGAGGCCGCGAACAGCACCCTCCCTGTTTTTGACATGCTCTCAAGACTGCAAACCCGATTCTGCCATTTTTTTTTTTTTTTTCCTATTTTCTCAATAATTATAAAATGCGACGTTTTTGGCGACTCAAATTTATGTATAGGCTTTACACTTTTATTTAAGCTAAAATTCGCCACTCTTTCTGATTAATAAGTCTACAGACCAGCCCAAAATACCTCAAAAAGTTTCTGTTTTTTACCGGAACTCATTAGGGTTACACAAATGGCGCATTGATTTAGTGGTGTGCCCCTTCAAGGAATAATGATGTTCATAAAATCGAATTTTTTATAT
The DNA here is from genome assembly GCF_039555335.1 of Amphiura filiformis. Lineage (NCBI taxonomy): Eukaryota > Metazoa > Echinodermata > Ophiuroidea > Amphilepidida > Amphiuridae > Amphiura > Amphiura filiformis. The sequence goes on from NW_027305616.1 coordinate 83,736, forward strand.
TTTTCTTGAAATATAAAATGTTTTGAGTAAAACACTCAAGGTTTGAGTGCTCTGTGATATCCACATCAAGAGAAATGTCCTATCAAAGATACATGGTGCATGCCAAAAATGTGCACATTTTCAACATTTTGACCATTTGTGCTTATTTCCCTAGATTTGCATTAAATACCAATTCTCAACATATAGTTTTAGACCGTTTATCTGCTAAAAACCGCTTTAAAATGAAAAGAAATTAGGTTTCATAATGGCAAAGGTCTATATATTAATGATTTTACAACAATCACCCCCCTATAAAATAATTAAGATTTGAGAGGTTTAAAGACTTGTGCCGATTTGTCGCCTTAAGACAATTTTGCTTCAAATCTGAGAAATATTAGTTTTCTCACAATTTTGACAGTTTCTTTAACTTTGAAGGCCTCTGAGGGAATAAACTCAGCGCGACTTGCATCTAAAACGCATTAAATATATTCACTAACATAAAAACTATCTATATAAAACAAAAAACCGCAATTTAATCGAAAGCCAACTTCAATTTTGGCTGAATCTCTCAAGAGCACGATTTTACGCCTAGGCCCTTCGAAGGGCGCACACCACTAAATAATCTTCCCATTGAAACGCGTGTAAAAACACCGGTTTTCTTTGCTCATTTTGAGGCCTTTTGGGCTCGTTTTAAAATATTTTAGATGACCAGTCGATTGCAAATCGATGAAAGTTTAACATATGTTTCAATGTATGGGGTTCTTCCATCTCGTTTTCCCGCTAGGAGGCCGCGAACAGCACCCTCCCTGTTTTTGACATGCTCTCAAGACTGCAAACCCGATTCTGCCATTTTTTAATTCGCGGACCTATTTTCTCAATAATTATAAAAATGCGACGTTTTTGGCGACTCAAATTTATGTATAGGCTTTACACTTTTATTTAAGCTAAATTCGCCACTCTTTCTGATTAATAAGTCTACAGACCAGCCCAAAATACCTCAAAAGTTTCTGTTTTTTACCGGAACTCATTAGGGTTACACAAATGGCGCATTGATTTAGTGGTGTGCCCCTTCAAGGAATAATGATGTTCATAAAATCGAATTTTTTTATATTTTTCTTGAAATATAAAATGTTTTGAGTAAAACACTCAAGGTTTGAGTGCTCTGTGATATCCACATCAAGAGAAATGTCCTATCAAAGATACATGGTGCATGCCAAAAATGTGCACATTTTCAACATTTTGACCATTTGTGCTTATTTCCCTAGATTTGCATTAAATACCAATTCTCAACATATAGTTTTAGACCGTTTATCTGCTAAAAACCGCTTTAAAATGAAAAGAAATTAGGTTTCATAATGGCAAAGGTCTATATATTAATGATTTTACAACAATCACCCCCCTATAAAATAATTAAGATTTGAGAGGTTTAAAGACTTGTGCCGATTTGTCGCCTTAAGACAATTTTGCTTCAAATCTGAGAAATATTAGTTTTCTCACAATTTTTGACAGTTTCTTTAACTTTGAAGGCCTCTGAGGGAATAAACTCAGCGCGACTTGCATCTAAAACGCATTAAATATATTCACTAACATAAAAACTATCTATATAAATCAAAAACCGCAATTTAATCGAAAGCCAACTTCAATTTTGGCTGAATCTCTCAAGAGCACGATTTACGCCTAGGCCCTTCGAAGGGCGCACACCACTAAATAATCTTCCCATTGAAACGCGTGTAAAAACACCGGTTTTCTTTGCTCATTTTGAGGCCTTTTGGGCTCGTTTTAAAATATTTTGTGATGACCAGTCGATTGCAAATCGATGAAAGTTTAACATATGTTTCAATGTATGGGGTTCTTCCATCTCGTTTTTCCGCTAGGAGGCCGCGAACAGCACCCTCCCTGTTTTTGACATGCTCTCAAGACTGCAAACCCGATTCTGCCATTTTTAATTCGCGGACCTATTTTCTCAATAATTATAAAAATGCGACGTTTTTGGCGACTCAAATTTATGTATAGGCTTTACACTTTTATTTAAGCTAAAATTCGCCACTCTTTCTGATTAATAAGTCTACAGACCAGCCCAAAATACCTCAAAAAGTTTCTGTTTTTTACCGGAACTCATTAGGGTTACACAAATGGCGCATTGATTTAGTGGTGTGCCCCTTCAAGGAATAATGATGTTCATAAAATCGAATTTTTTATATTTTTCTTGAAATATAAAATGTTTTGAGTAAAACACTCAAGGTTTGAGTGCTCTGTGATATCCACATCAAGAGAAATGTCCTATCAAAGATACATGGTGCATGCCAAAAATGTGCACATTTTCAACATTTTGACCATTTGTGCTTATTTCCCTAGATTTGCATTAAATACCAATTCTCAACATATAGTTTTAGACCGTTTATCTGCTAAAACCGCTTTAAAATGAAAAGAAATTAGGTTTCATAATGGCAAAGGTCTATATATTAATGATTTTACAACAATCACCCCCCCTATAAAATAATTAAGATTTGAGAGGTTTAAAGACTTGTGCCGATTTGTCGCCTTAAGACAATTTTGCTTCAAATCTGAGAAATATTAGTTTTCTCACAATTTTTGACAGTTTCTTTAACTTTGAAGGCCTCTGAGGGAATAAACTCAGCGCGACTTGCATCTAAAACGCATTAAATATATTCACTAACATAAAAACTATCTATATAAATCAAAAAACCGCAATTTAATCGAAAGCCAACTTCAATTTTGGCTGAATCTCTCAAGAGCACGATTTTACGCCTAGGCCCTTCGAAGGGCGCACACCACTAAATAATCTTCCCATTGAAACGCGTGTAAAAACACCGGTTTTCTTTGCTCATTTTGAGGCCTTTTGGGCTCGTTTTAAAATATTTTGTGATGACCAGTCGATTGCAAATCGATGAAAGTTTAACATATGTTTCAATGTATGGGGTTCTTCCATCTCGTTTTTCCCCGCTAGGAGGCCGCGAACAGCACCCTCCCTGTTTTTGACATGCTCTCAAGACTGCAAACCCGATTCTGCCATTTTTAATTCGCGGACCTATTTTCTCAATAATTATAAAATGCGACGTTTTGGCGACTCAAATTTATGTATAGGCTTTACACTTTTATTTAAGCTAAAATTCGCCACTCTTTCTGATTAATAAGTCTACAGACCAGCCCAAAATACCTCAAAAAGTTTCTGTTTTTTACCGGAACTCATTAGGGTTACACAAATGGCGCATTGATTTAGTGGTGTGCCCCTTCAAGGAATAATGATGTTCATAAATCGAATTTTTTATATTTTTCTTGAAATATAAAATGTTTTGAGTAAAACTCTCAAGGTTTGAGTGCTCTGTGATATCCACATCAAGAGAAATGTCCTATCAAAGATACATGGTGCATGCCAAAATGTGCACATTTTCAACATTTTGACCATTTGTGCTTATTTCCTAGATTTGCATTAAATACCAATTCTCAACATATAGTTTTAGACCGTTTATCTGCTAAAACCGCTTTAAAATGAAAAGAAATTAGGTTTCATAATGGCAAAGGTCTATATATTAATGATTTTACAACAATCACCCCCCTATAAAATAATTAAGATTTGAGAGGTTTAAAGACTTGTGCCGATTTGTCGCCTTAAGACAATTTTGCTTCAAATCTGAGAAATATTAGTTTTCTCACAATTTTTGACAGTTTCTTTAACTTTGAAGGCCTCTGAGGGAATAAACTCAGCGCGACTTGCATCTAAAACGCATTAAATATATTCACTAACATAAAAACTATCTATATAAATCAAAAAACCGCAATTTAATCGAAAGCCAACTTCAATTTTGGCTGAATCTCTCAAGAGCACGATTTTACGCCTAGGCCCTTCGAAGGGCGCACACCACTAAATAATCTTCCCATTGAAACGCGTGTAAAAACACCGGTTTTCTTTGCTCATTTTGAGGCCTTTTGGGCTCGTTTTAAAATATTTTGTGATGACCAGTCGATTGCAAATCGATGAAAGTTTAACATATGTTTCAATGTATGGGGGTTCTTCCATCTCGTTTTCCCGCTAGGAGGCCGCGAACAGCACCCTCCCTGTTTTTGACATGCTCTCAAGACTGCAAACCCGATTCTGCCATTTTTTAATTCGCGGACCTATTTTCTCAATAATTATAAAATGCGACGTTTTTGGCGACTCAAATTTATGTATAGGCTTTACACTTTTATTTAAGCTAAAATTCGCCACTCTTTCTGATTAATAAGTCTACAGACCAGCCCAAAATACCTCAAAAAGTTTCTGTTTTTTACCGGAACTCATTAGGGTTACACAAATGGCGCATTGATTTAGTTGTGTGCCCCCTTCAAGGAATAATGATGTTCATAAAATCGAATTTTTTATATTTTTCTTGAAATATAAAATGTTTTGAGTAAAACACTCAAGGTTTGAGTGCTCTGTGATATCCACATCAAGAGAAATGTCCTATCAAAGATACATGGTGCATGCCAAAATGTGCACATTTTCAACATTTTGACCATTTGTGCTTATTTCCCTAGATTTGCATTAAATACCAATTCTCAACATATAGTTTTAGACCGTTTATCTTCTAAAACCGCTTTAAAATGAAAAGAAATTAGGTTTCATAATGGCAAAGGTCTATATATTAATGATTTTACAACAATCACCCCCCTATAAAATAATTAAGATTTGAGAGGTTTAAAGACTTGTGCCGATTTGTCGCCTTAAGACAATTTTGCTTCAAATCTGAGAAATATTAGTTTTCTCACAATTTTTGACAGTTTCTTTAACTTTGAAGGCCTCTGAGGGAATAAACTCAGCGCGACTTGCATCTAAAACGCATTAAATATATTCACTAACATAAAAACTATCTATATAAATCAAAAAACCGCAATTTAATCGAAAGCCAACTTCAATTTTGGCTGAATCTCTCAAGAGCACGATTTTACGCCTAGGCCCTTCGAAGGGCGCACACCACTAAATAATCTTCCCATTGAAACGCGTGTAAAAACACCGGTTTTCTTTGCTCATTTTGAGGCCTTTTGGGCTCGTTTTAAAATATTTTATGATGACCAGTCGATTGCAAATCGATGAAAGTTTAACATATGTTTCAATGTATGGGGGTTCTTCCATCTCGTTTTCCCGCTAGGAGGCCGCGAACAGCACCCTCCCTGTTTTTGACATGCTCTCAAGACTGCAAACCCGATTCTGCCATTTTTTAATTCGCGGACCTATTTTCTCAATAATTATAAAATGCGACGTTTTTGGCGACTCAAATTTATGTATAGGCTTTACACTTTTATTTAAGCTAAAATTCGCCACTCTTTCTGATTAATAAGTCTACAGACCAGCCCAAAATACCTCAAAAAGTTTCTGTTTTTTACCGGAACTCATTAGGGTTACACAAATGGCGCATTGATTTAGTGGTGTGCCCCCTTCAAGGAATAATGATGTCATAAAATCGAATTTTTTTATATTTTTCTTGAAATATAAAATGTTTTGAGTAAAACACTTAAGGTTTGAGTGCTCTGTGATATCCACATCAAGAGAAATGTCCTATCAAAGATACATGGTGCATGCCAAAATGTGCACATTTTCAACATTTTGACCATTTGTGCTTATTTCCCTAGATTTGCATTAAATACCAATTCTCAACATATAGTTTTAGACCGTTTATCTGCTAAAAACCGCTTTAAAATGAAAAGAAATTAGGTTTCATAATGGCAAAGGTCTATATATTAATGATTTTACAACAATCACCCCCCTATAAAATAATTAAGATTTGAGAGGTTTAAAGACTTGTGCCGATTTGTCGCCTTAAGACAATTTTGCTTCAAATCTGAGAAATATTAGTTTTCTCACAATTTTTGACAGTTTCTTTAACTTTGAAGGCCTCTGAGGGAATAAACTCAGCGCGACTTGCATCTAAAACGCATTAAATATATTCACTAACATAAAAACTATCTATATAAATCAAAAAACCGCAATTTAATCGAAAGCCAACTTCAATTTTGGCTGAATCTCTCAAGAGCACGATTTTACGCCTAGGCCCTTCGAAGGGCGCACACCACTAAATAATCTTCCCATTGAAACGCGTGTAAAAACACCGGTTTTCTTTGCTCATTTTGAGGCCTTTTGGGCTCGTTTTAAAATATTTTGTGATGACCAGTCGATTGCAAATCGATGAAAGTTTAACATATGTTTCAATGTATGGGGGTTCTTCCATCTCGTTTTTCCGCTAGGAGGCCGCGAACAGCACCCTCCCTGTTTTTGACATGCTCTCAAGACTGCAAACCCGATTCTGCCATTTTTTAATTCGCGGACCTATTTTCTCAATAATTATAAAATGCGACGTTTTTGGCGACTCAAATTTATGTATAGGCTTTACACTTTTATTTAAGCTAAAATTCGCCACTCTTTCTGATTAATAAGTCTACAGACCAGCCCAAAATACCTCAAAAAGTTTCTGTTTGTTACCGGAACTCATTAGGGTTACACAAATGGCGCATTGATTTAGTGGTGTGCCCCTTCAAGGAATAATGATGTTCATAAAATCGAATTTTTTATATTTTTCTTGAAATATAAAATGTTTTGAGTAAAACACTCAAGGTTTGAGTGCTCTGTGATATCCACATCAAGAGAAATGTCCTATCAAAGATACATGGTGCATGCCAAAATGTGCACATTTTCAACATTTTGACCATTTGTGCTTATTTCCTAGATTTGCATTAAATACCAATTCTCAACATATAGTTTTAGACCGTTTATCTGCTAAAACCGCTTTAAAATGAAAAGAAATTAGGTTTCATAATGGCAAAGGTCTATATATTAATGATTTTACAACAATCACCCCCCCCCTATAAAATAATTAAGATTTGAGAGGTTTAAAGACTTGTGCCGATTTGTCGCCTTAAGACAATTTTGCTTCAAATCTGAGAAATATTAGTTTTCTCACAATTTTTGACAGTTTCTTTAACTTTGAAGGCCTCTGAGGGAATAAACTCAGCGCGACTTGCATCTAAAACGCATTAAATATATTCACTAACATAAAAACTATCTATATAAATCAAAAAACCGCAATTTAATCGAAAGCCAACTTCAATTTTGGCTGAATCTCTCAAGAGCACGATTTTACGCCTAGGCCCTTCGAAGGGCGCACACCACTAAATAATCTTCCCATTGAAACGCGTGTAAAAACACCGGTTTTCTTTGCTCATTTTGAGGCCTTTTGGGCTCGTTTTAAAATATTTTGTGATGACCAGTCGATTGCAAATCTATGAAAGTTTAACAGATGGTTCAATGTATGCGGGTTCTTCCATCTCGTTTTCCCGCTAGGAGGCCGCGAACAGCACCCTCCTGTTTTTGACATGCTCTCAAGACTGCAAACCCGATTCTGCCATTTTTAATTCGCGGACCTATTTTCTCAATAATTATAAAATGCGACGTTTTTGGACTCAAATTTATGTATAGGCTTTACACTTTTATTTAAGCTAAAATTCGCCACTCTTTCTGATTAATAAGTCTACAGACCAGCCCAAAATACCTCAAAAAGTTTCTGTTTTTTACCGGAACTCATTAGGGTTACACAAATGGCGCATTGATTTAGTGGTGTGCCCCTTCAAGGAATAATGATGTTCATAAAATCGAATTTTTTCATATTTTACTTGAAATATAAAATGTTTTGAGTAAAACACTCAAGGTTTGAGTGCTCTGTGATATCCACATCAAGAGAAATGTCCTATCAAAGATACATGGTGCATGCCAAAAATGTGCACATTTTCAACATTTTGACCATTTGTGCTTATTTCCCTAGATTTGCATTAAATACCAATTCTCAACATATAGTTTTAGACCGTTTATCTGCTAAAAACCGCTTTAAAATGAAAAGAAATTAGGTTTCATAATGGCAAAGGTCTATATATTAATGATTTTACAACAATCACCCCCCTATAAAATAATTAAGATTTGAGAGGTTTAAAGACTTGTGCCGATTTGTCGCCTTAAGACAATTTTGCTTCAAATCTGAGAAATATTAGTTTTCTCAACATTTTTGACAGTTGCTGTAACTTTGAAGGCCTCTGAGGGAATAAACTCAGCGCGACTTGCATCTAAAACGCATTAAATATATTCACTAACATAAAAACTATCTATATAAATCAAAAACCGCAATTTAATCGAAAGCCAACTTCAATTTTGGCTGAATCTCTCAAGAGCACGATTTTACGCCTAGGCCCTTCGAAGGGCGCACACCACTAAATAATCTTCCCATTGAAACGCGTGTAAAAACACCGGTTTTCTTTGCTCATTTTGAGGCCTTTTGGGCTCGTTTTAAAATATTTTGTGATGACCAGTCGATTGCAAATCGATGAAAGTTTAACATATGTTTCAATGTATGGGGTTCTTCCATCTCGTTTTTCCGCTAGGAGGCCGCGAACAGCACCCTCCCTGTTTTTGACATGCTCTCAAGACTGCAAACCCGATTCTGCCATTTTTAATTCGCGGACCTATTTTCTCAATAATTATAAAAATGCGACGTTTTTTGCGACTCAAATTTATGTATAGGCTTTACACTTTTATTTAAGCTAAAATTCGCCACTCTTTCTGATTAATAAGTCTACAGACCAGCCCAAAATACCTCAAAAAGTTTCTGTTTTTTACCGGAACTCATTAGGGTTACACAAATGGCGCATTGATTTAGTGGTGTGCCCCTTCAAGGAATAATGATGTTCATAAAATCGACTTTTTTTCTATTTTTCTTGAAATATAAAATGTTTTGAGTAAAACACTCAAGGTTTGAGTGCTCTGTGATATCCACATCAAGAGAAATGTCCTATCAAAGATACATGGTGCATTGTGCACATTTTCAACATTTTGACCATTTGTGCTTATTTCCCTAGATTTGCATTAAATACCAATTCTCAACATATAGTTTTAGACCGTTTATCTGCTAAAACCGCTTTAAAATGAAAAGAAATTAGGTTTCATAATGGCAAAGGTCTATATATTAATGATTTTACAACAATCACCCCCCTATAAAATAATTAAGATTTGAGAGGTTTAAAGACTTGTGCCGATTTGTCGCCTTAAGACAATTTTGCTTCAAATCTGAGAAATATTAGTTTTCTCACAATTTTTGACAGTTTCTTTAACTTTGAAGGCCTCTGAGGGAATAAACTCAGCGCGACTTGCATCTAAAACGCATTAAATATATTCACTAACATAAAAACTATCTATATAAATCAAAAAACCGCAATTTAATCGAAAGCCAACTTCAATTTTGGCTGAATCTCTCAAGAGCACGATTTTACGCCTAGGCCCTTCGAAGGGCGCACACCACTAAATAATCTTCCCATTGAAACGCGTGTAAAAACACCGGTTTTCTTTGCTCATTTTGAGGCCTTTTGGGCTCGTTTTAAAATATTTTATGATGACCAGTCGATTGCAAATCGATGAAAGTTTAACATATGTTTCAATGTATGGGGTTCTTCCATCTCGTTTTTCCCGCTAGGAGGCCGCGAACAGCACCCTCCCTGTTTTTGACATGCTCTCAAGACTGCAAACCCGATTCTGCCATTTTTTAATTCGCGGACCTATTTTCTCAATAATTATAAAAATGCGACGTTTTTGGCGACTCAAATTTATGTATAGGCTTTACACTTTTATTTAAGCTAAAATTCGCCACTCTTTCTGATTAATAAGTCTACAGACCAGCCCAAAATACCTCAAAAGTTTCTGTTTTTACCGGAACTCATTAGGGTTACACAAATGGCGCATTGATTTAGTGGTGTGCCCCTTCAAGGAATAATGATGTTCATAAAATCGAATTTTTTATATTTTTCTTGAAATATAAAATGTTTTGAGTAAAACACTCAAGGTTTGAGTGCTCTGTGATATCCACATCAAGAGAAATGTCCTATCAAAGATACATGGTGCATGCCAAAAATGTGCACATTTTCAACATTTTGACCATTTGTGCTTATTTCCCTAGATTTGCATTAAATACCAATTCTCAACATATAGTTTTAGACCGTTTATCTGCTAAAAACCGCTTTAAAATGAAAAGAAATTAGGTTTCATAATGGCAAAGGTCTATATATTAATGATTTTACAACAATCACCCCCCCTATAAAATAATTAAGATTTGAGAGGTTTAAAGACTTGTGCCGATTTGTCGCCTTAAGACAATTTTGCTTCAAATCTGAGAAATATTAGTTTTCTCACAATTTTTGACAGTTTCTTTAACTTTGAAGGCCTCTGAGGGAATAAACTCAGCGCGACTTGCATCTAAAACGCATTAAATATATTCACTAACATAAAAACTATCTATATAAATCAAAAAACCGCAATTTAATCGAAAGCCAACTTCAATTTTGGCTGAATCTCTCAAGAGCACGATTTTACGCCTAGGCCCTTCGAAGGGCGCACACCACTAAATAATCTTCCCATTGAAACGCGTGTAAAAACACCGGTTTTCTTTGCTCATTTTGAGGCCTTTTGGGCTCGTTTTAAAATATTTTGTGATGACCAGTCGATTGCAAATCGATGAAAGTTTAACATATGTTTCAATGTATGGGGGTTCTTCCATCTCGTTTTCCCGCTAGGAGGCCGCGAACAGCACCCTCCCTGTTTTTGACATGCTCTCAAGACTGCAAACCCGATTCTGCCATTTTTTAATTCGCGGACCTATTTTCTCAATAATTATAAAAATGTGACGTTTTTGGCGACTCAAATTTATGTATAGGCTTTACACTTTTATTTAAGCTAAAATTCGCCACTCTTTCTGATTAATAAGTCTACAGACCAGCCCAAAATACCTCAAAAAGTTTCTGTTTTTTACCGGAACTCATTAGGGTTACACAAATGGCGCATTGATTTAGTGGTGTGACCCCTTCAAGGAATAATGATGTTCATAAAATCGAATTTTTTTATATTTTTCTTGAAATATAAAATGTTTTGAGTAAAACACTCAAGGTTTGAGTGCTCTGTGATATCCACATCAAGAGAAATGTCCTATCAAAGATACATGGTGCATGCCAAAAATGTGCACATTTTCAACATTTTGACCATTTGTGCTTATTTCCCTAGATTTGCATTAAATACCAATTCTCAACATATAGTTTTAGACCGTTTATCTGCTAAAACCGCTTTAAAATGAAAAGAAATTAGGTTTCATAATGGCAAAGGTCTATATATTAATGATTTTACAACAATCACCCCCCTATAAAATAATTAAGATTTGAGAGGTTTAAAGACTTGTGCCGATTTGTCGCCTTAAGACAATTTTGCTTCAAATCTGAGAAATATTAGTTTTCTCACAATTTTTTACAGTTTCTTTAACTTGGAAGGCCTCTGAGGGAATAAACTCAGCGCGACTTGCATCTAAAACGCATTAAATATATACACTAACATAAAAACTATCTATATAAATCAAAAACCGCAATTTAATCGAAAGCCAACTTCAATTTTGGCTGAATCTCTCAAGAGCACGATTTTACGCCTAGGCCCTTCGAAGGGCGCACACCACTAAATAATCTTCCCATTGAAACGCGTGTAAAAACACCGGTTTTCTTTGCTCATTTTGAGGCCTTTTGGGCTCGTTTTAAAATATTTTATGATGACCAGTCGATTGCAAATCGATGAAAGTTTAACATATGTTTCAATGTATGGGGTTCTTCCATCTCGTTTTCCCGCTAGGAGGCCGCGAACAGCACCCTCCCTGTTTTTGACATGCTCTCAAGACTGCAAACCCGATTCTGCCATTTTTTTTTTCGCGGACCTATTTTCTCAATAATTATAAAAATGCGACGTTTTTGGCGACTCAAATTTATGTATAGGCTTTACACTTTTATTTAAGCTAAAATTCGCCACTCTTTCTGATTAATAAGTCTACAGACCAGCCCAAAATACCTCAAAAAGTTTCTGTTTTTTACCGGAACTCATTAGGGTTACACAAATGGCGCATTGATTTAGTGGTGTGCCCCTTCAAGGAATAATGATGTTCATAAAATCGAATTTTTTATATTTTTCTTGAAATATAAAATGTTTTGAGTAAAACACTCAAGGTTTGAGTGCTCTGTGATATCCACATCAAGAGAAATGTCCTATCAAAGATACATGGTGCATGCCAAAAATGTGCACATTTTCAACATTTTGACCATTTGTGCTTATTTCCCTAGATTTGCATTAAATACCAATTCTCAACATATAGTTTTAGACCGTTTATCTGCTAAAACCGCTTTAAAATGAAAAGAAATTAGGTTTCATAATGGCAAAGGTCTATATATTAATGATTTTACAACAATCACCCCCCTATAAAATAATTAAGATTTGAGAGGTTTAAAGACTTGTGCCGATTTGTCGCCTTAAGACAATTTTGCTTCAAATCTGAGAAATATTAGTTTTCTCACAATTTTTGACAGTTTCTTTAACTTTGAAGGCCTCTGAGGGAATAAACTCAGCGCGACTTGCATCTAAAACGCATTAAATATATTCACTAACATAAAAACTATCTATATAAATCAAAAAACCGCAATTTAATCGAAAGCCAACTTCAATTTTGGCTGAATCTCTCAAGAGCACGATTTTACGCCTAGGCCCTTCGAAGGGCGCACACCACTAAATAATCTTCCCATTGAAACGCGTGTAAAAACACCGGTTTTCTTTGCTCATTTTGAGGCCTTTTGGGCTCGTTTTAAAATATTTTATGATGACCAGTCGATTGCAAATCGATGAAAGTTTAACATATGTTTCAATGTATGGGGGTTCTTCCATCTCGTTTTCCCGCTAGGAGGCCGCGAACAGCACCCTCCCTGTTTTTGACATGCTCTCAAGACTGCAAACCCGATTCTGCCATTTTTTAATTCGCGGACCTATTTTCTCAATAATTATAAAAATGCGACTTTTTTTATGGCGACTCAAATTTATGTATAGGCTTTACACTTTTATTTAAGCTAAAATTCGCCACTCTTTCTGATTAATAAGTCTACAGACCAGCCCAAAATACCTCAAAAGTTTCTGTTTTTTACCGGAACTCATTAGGGTTACACAAATGGCGCATTGATTTAGTGGTGTGCCCCTTCAAGGAATAATGATGTTCATAAAATCGAATTTTTTATATTTTTCTTGAAATATAAAATGTTTTGAGTAAAACACTCAAGGTTTGAGTGCTCTGTGATATCCACATCAAGAGAAATGTCCTATCAAAGATACATGGTGCATGCCGAAAATGTGCACATTTTCAACATTTTGACCATTTGTGCTTATTTCCCTAGATTTGCATTAAATACCAATTCTCAACATATAGTTTTAGACCGTTTATCTGCTAAAACCGCTTTAAAATGAAAAGAAATTAGGTTTCATAATGGCAAAGGTCTATATATTAATGATTTTACAACAATCACCCCCCTATAAAATAATTAAGATTTGAGAGGTTTAAAGACTTGTGCCGATTTGTCGCCTTAAGACAATTTTGCTTCAAATCTGAGAAATATTAGTTTTCTCACAATTTTTGACAGTTTCTTTAACTTTGAAGGCCTCTGAGGGAATAAACTCAGCGCGACTTGCATCTAAAACGCATTAAATATATTCACTAACATAAAAACTATCTATATAAATCAAAAAACCGCAATTTAATCGAAAGCCAACTTCAATTTTGGCTGAATCTCTCAAGAGCACGATTTTACGCCTAGGCCCTTCGAAGGGCGCACACCACTAAATAATCTTCCCATTGAAACGCGTGTAAAAACACCGGTTTTCTTTGCTCATTTTGAGGCCTTTTGGGCTCGTTTTAAAATATTTTATGATGACCAGTCGATTGCAAATCGATGAAAGTTTAACATATGTTTCAATGTATGGGGTTCTTCCATCTCGTTTTCCCGCTAGGAGGCCGCGAACAGCACCCTCCCTGTTTTTGACATGCTCTCAAGACTGCAAACCCGATTCTGCCATTTTTTAATTCGCGGACCTATTTTCTCAATAATTATAAAATGCGACTTTTTGGCGACTCAAATTTATGTATAGGCTTTACACTTTTATTTAAGCTAAAATTCGCCACTCTTTCTGATTAATAAGTCTACAGACCAGCCCAAAATACCTCAAAAAGTTTCTGTTTTTTACCGGAACTCATTAGGGTTACACAAATGGCGCATTGATTTAGTGGTGTGCCCCGTTCAAGGAATAATGATGTTCATAAAATCGAATTTTTTATATTTTTCTTGAAATATAAAATGTTTTGAGTAAAACACTCAAGGTTTGAGTGCTCTGTGATATCCACATCAAGAGAAATGTCCTATCAAAGATACATGGTGCATGCCAAAAATGTGCACATTTTCAACATTTTGACCATTTGTGCTTATTTCCCTAGATTTGCATTAAATACCAATTCTCAACATATAGTTTTAGACCGTGTATCTGCTAAAAACCGCTTTAAAATGAAAAGAAATTAGGTTTCATAATGGCAAAGGTCTATATATTAATGATTTTACAACAATCACCCCCCTTATAAAATAATTAAGATTTGAGAGGTTTAAAGACTTGTGCCGATTTGTCGCCTTAAGACAATTTTGCTTCAAATCTGAGAAATATTAGTTTTCTCACAATTTTGACAGTTTCTTTAACTTTGAAGGCCTCTGAGGAATAAACTCAGCGCGACTTGCATCTAAAACGCATTAAATATATGCACTAACATAAAAACTATCTATATAAATCAAAAAACCGCAATTTAATCGAAAGCCAACTTCAATTTTGGCTGAATCTCTCAAGAGCACGATTTTACGCCTAGGCCCTTCGAAGGGCGCACACCACTAAATAATCTTCCCATTGAAACGCGTGTAAAAACACCGGTTTTCTTTGCTCATTTTGAGGCCTTTTGGGCTCGTTTTAAAATATTTTATGATGACCAGTCGATTGCAAATCGATGAAAGTTTAACAGATGTTTCAATGTATGGGGGTTCTGCCAGCTCGTTTCCCGCTAGGAGGCCGCGAACAGCGCCCTCCCTGTTTTTGACATGCTCTCAAGACTGCAAACCCGATTCTGCCATTTTTTAATTCGCGGACCTATTTTCTCAATAATTATAAAATGCGACTTTTTTGGCGACTCAAATTTATGTATAGGCTTTACACTTTTATTTAAGCTAAAATTCGCCACTCTTTCTGATTAATAAGTCTACAGACCAGCCCAAAATACCTCAAAAAGTTTCTGTTTTTTACCGGAACTCATTAGGGTTACACAAATGGCGCATTGATTTAGTGGTGTCCTAACCAGGGCAGTAGGTGAAGCCACGTATCCAAGGTGATTTTGGTCGGTTGGTCGGACGCGGAGAAAAAAAGCGTTCATATCTGGAGAGAAAGACGCGCTTTGCGTGATTGCTGCGCCATTATCACTCGTGTCAAATGCAACATGTTCTGTACACGCGACTGGAGAGAAAGGCGCGCTGGTTTGTGTGATTCCAGCGCCATTATCACTCGCATCAAATACAACATGTTCCGTAGACGCGAACATATCTGCTTGCTTGCGCCCAGGTATGCGTCCGTGTCAAAGTCGTTGCTAAGCAGTGTCCGCTTCACTACGCGAGTCAAAGTCACTGGTCTAGGTGCTCGTTTGTCTGGGAATGCACTCGTGATTGGTTAGCATTGTATCCAAGGTCGTGCGTTCGCGTTGTAGTTTGAAATACGCGATATACGATCGCGGTTGGATCGAGTGCAGCTGTTGAAACCTGCGTTCATTCAAAAGTCTCAGCCTCCGGTTGTAGTAAGTAGGTATGCCAGGTGAATTCAAATTTGCCATCAAACTGCATCATTTTATATATCAAATTAAAGCCCTTGAGTAAAGAAAGCCAAAACTGGAAACCTTTTTTTCATAGCACTTTCCATAGTAAAGTTACACTTGTTCTCATTGCTTAGGCCTACCCGGGGGTACCTGTATTTTCCCCGGTATTTTCACATCATATTTTGTGGTCAAAATGATTACAAATGTGTAAATTTGCAATCATTTCGTCGTGTGTACCGCGATACTCTCGAAGAGAGGAATGTACTCACCGGTAGAAGAAGAAGAAGAACGTTGTGAGTGCTACTACTTCAATAGTGAAACAGTTGACGCGAATTTCTCCAACATGTCGAATGCCAATTTATGCACCCTTATCAGCAAAAATACAGCTGATTTATCCAAAGTGAACATGAAGTCATCGGTTATAATATTTTCCTAGCATATTGAGCTAACACCACAGCTACTTGGTTTTTACAATATACTAGTATTAAAATAAAGAAAATCAGTAAAGCTTAACCCATCGAGCGATGCTTTAAAACCGGAGACAGCCTGAGACGAATATACCTAGTATAGGGAGACCGGGGCAAAGTGGAACACATTTTTGTTTGTGGCCCAATCAGGATTACGAAGGAAGGCAAGGCAAAATTTAAGGTTTACAAGATACATATTTGGTGCATACGCACCAATATGAACCTCGCGCAATCGGGCCGTCTTCACGTACCAGAGGTAAAGTTTGACATATCGCACGACTCTGGGATATTTGGTTAAAAGGATAGAGGGTTAAGTGCACAAAGTACAAAAAAGTAACTATATCTCATTAACAATGATCCTATAGATATGCGACCACTGACTTTTTTTTTTTTTTTTGACCAGAGGAAAAGTTTGACATATCGCACAACTCTGTGGTATATTTGGTTAACAAGATAGAGGGTTAAATGCACAAAGTAGAAAAAGTGACTATATCTCATTAACCAATAATCCTACAGATATGCGACCACTGACTGTTTTGTTCCTTATGACCAGAGGAAAAGTATGACATATCGCACGACTCTGTGGTATATTTGGTTAAAAAGATAGAGGGCTAAATGCACAAAGTAGAAAAAAGTGACTATATCTCATAAACCAATGATCCTACAGAAATGCGACCATTGACTTTTTTGTTCCTTATGACCAGAGGAAAAGTTTGACATATCGCACGACTCTGTGGTATATTTGGTTAAAAAGATAGAGTGTTAAATGCACAAAGTAGAAAAAAGTGACTATATCTCATCAACCAATGATCCTACAGATATGCGACCACTGATTTTTTTTGTTCCTTATGACCAGAGGAAAAGTATGACATATCGCACGACTCTGTGGTATATTTGGTTAAAAAGATAGAGGGCTAAATGCACAAAGTAGAAAAAAAGTGACTATATCTCATAAACCAATGATCCTACAGAAATGCGACCACTGACTTTTTTGTTCCTTATGACCAGAGGAAAAGTTTGACATATCGCACGACTCTGTGGTATATTTGGTTAAAAAGATAGAGGGTTAAATGCACAAAGTAGAAAAAAGTGACTATATCTCGTTAACCAATGATCCTACAGAAATGCGACCACTGACTTTTTTGTTCCTTATGACCAGAGGAAAAGTTTGACATATCGCACGACTCTGTGGTATATTTGGTTAAAAAGATAGAGAGGTTAAATGCACAAAGTAGAAAAGTGACTATATCTCGTTAACCAATGATCCTACAGATATGCGACCACTGACTTTTTTGTTCCTTATGACCAGAGGAAAAGTATGACATATCGCACGACTCTGTGGTATATTTGGTTAAAAAGATAGAGGGCTAAATGCACAAAGTAGAAAAAAGTGACTATATCTCATAAACCAATGATCCTACAGAAATGCGACCACTGACTTTTTTTGTTCCTTATGACCAGAGGAAAAGTTTGACATATCGCACGACTCTGTGGTATATTTGGTTAAAAAGATAGAGGGTTAAATGCACAAAGTAGAAAAATTGACTATATCTCGTTAACCAATGATCCTACAGATATGCGACCACTGACTTTTTTGTTCCTTATGACCAGAGGAAAAGTATGACATATCGCACGACTCTGTGGTATATTTGGATAACAAGATAGAGGGTTAAATGCACAAAGTAGAAAAAAGTGACTATATCTCATCAACCAATGATCCTACAGAGATGTGACCACTGACTTTTTTGTTCTTTATGACCAGAGGAAAAGTTTGACATATCGCACGACTCTGTGGGATATTTGGTTAAAAAGATAGAGGGTTAAGTACACAAAGTACAAAAAGGATGCAGCCAAAGATAGAGCTTGTAGTCACCTGCTCCGCAGCCGACTGATGATTCCGCTTTGCCCCGTGTTCCACTTTTGCCCCGATCTCCCTAAATATTCGTCTCAGGCTGAACTATTTAGCTACCGTTCACAAAAAATTCGACATTTTTTGTAAGACGGGGGGTGCAGGCCCTTTAAATATCCCTAAAATCCTTCACAGATACCTTATTTCAGATTAACTTCTTTAAAACAATAAAAACTTTACACATTCAAAGCTTTATATTCTTTTCAAAGTCCAGAATCAAGTCAAACATTTTATAATCACTCTTCAAGGCAAACATTTTACTACAACCCTGTATAAAGAATTTATGACCGTCCCTGTCATTTTTTTTTCTAATGCATAATTCATTAGCCCGAAATGCAGACTCATTGAGCATTTTGTACTGTAAGAACTTCGTGGCAACATGGAAAACGTAGCCCAAATGTACTTGACAGAATGATTTGTCATGGCAATCCGGCCATTATTTCGCCCAATAGTCGTGTTTCATGTTCCAATTCGAATACATACTGCTTTCGGCAGAAAAACCTTTCAGATCACACTCATGTCAATGAAGCTGTGAAAAAAGGAACAGACTTATTGGTTAGGGGCCTATATTAAGTCGATCTTGAACAATCACGATGACTAATAGAGTATATGGGGATTTGCCATTTGGTCTAATACCATTTGATCTAATATCCATTTTGTCTACATCCATTTCATCTAAACCCATTAGGTCTATATCCACTACGTCCAATAATCATTTGGTTCTTTAACCATTTGGTCCGATAACCATTTGGTCCGATAACCATTTAATCTAATAACCAATAAGTCTAAAACCATTTAGTCTAACAACCATTTAGTCTAATACCCATTTGGTCTATAACCAATAGGTCTAATAGCCATTTGGTCTAATACTCATTTGGTCTACACACCATTTAGTCTTACAAGCAATGAGTTTATTAATAAATAGACGAAATGGTATTAGACTAACTGGTTATTAGACCATACGAGTATTAGACCTAACGGTTATTAGACCAAACGGTTGTTAGACCAAATGGTTATTAAAGAAATATTAGACCAAATGGTTATTAGACTATATGGTTAGTAGACATACCGGTTATTAGACCAAACAATATTAGACTAAATGGGCATTAGACTAAATGATTATTAGACTAAGTGGCAATTAGCCTTTCTGGTAATAGACCAATTGAATATAGACTAAACGGGAATTAGACCAAATGGTATTAGACCAAATGGCAATAGACCGAGTATATTATGGAGATATCTTATGGCGCACCATTGCTCTTTCGTGCATAAATTATGCATGCGCCGTTTGGACATGCGGGGGTGAAACAGATATGAAAAGAATTGAAAACCTACAGTTACAAATGGCCCGGTATATTCTTAAGGCCCCACGCAACACTCCGACTGCTGCTCTTTATGGCGACTTAGGATGGCAATCAGTTGCTTCCATCCAAGAATCTTGTAAAATAACTTATTTTGCTCGTCTAAGTTCAATGGATATGCACCGATGGCCAAAACTGCTTTTCAACACTTTATTTACTCTAAATCATCGTAATGTCAACCAAACTCGGTTTAAATGGTTAAGTTGTATCAAAACTGCTCTTGATAGGCCCCTAAATGTAATATGAATCAACACTTCACTTACAACTCGTCACTTAATCCAAAATGGGCAAAGACATTCAAGAAGATCAACAAAGATGTTTACGAAAATGCATGGTGTGAAGATGCAAGAAGCAAATCTTCCTCACAGATTATGTTAAATACAAGAATTCTCTTATTTTGGAAAAGTACCTTCTTGACGAAACTGATTTCAAAGGAACCAACCTGAAAGTTAAAGCACGTTCTAACATCCTTCCCCTAAATGGCAGAATATATAGATGGAATGAGGGCATGGACAAATCTTGTTCTCTTTGTAAAGGGAGCATTGAAGACCTCAGACACTTCCTTTTCACTTGCAGCTCTCTGAATAATATTCGTTCTGAAGAGTATTTAAAGCTGGAGCGTGACCTCGGTGACCGAAATCTAGAGGCCCTTTGGCAAACATTCATTGCAGGTGATTTAGATATAAAAATATGTTTCATGTTAGGTACCCCCGTAAGTTGGGAAGAATTAAGGTGGTAATTGTTTCGATATATTTTGCAAATCCTTTTTAAAACGTGCGTGGACATATAGATCATCGATTATTAAGGAAATATAAAATTAACTGATAAAGTGATGCTAGTGGAATTTGTTTAAATGTTCTTTATAATTAATTTGTTTAATTGTATATAGGACTCTCTTGTACATATATAATATGATTGTAAATATAGTTTTCAATTCAAAATAATTCCAAATCTGTTTCACTATAGGTCTAATACAAATAATGATGCTGGTAAAATCTGTAGGCCTATCGAATGTACTTTGTAACAGATGATGGTGGATGCGATATCGCTATTTTTGACGTCGCCATTGGATTAACACATAATCATGAAATCTTCACAAACAATTCTAAATTTGTTATGTGGTGTCAAAGCAAAATTATCTTACTCTAAAACCGTTGGGGTTCTGCAAAGTACCCCACTACAAGTATGTTAATTGTCCATTTATAATCGCTAACCGTGTATTGTGAATGGGGCTGTCAGCCCTGTATCTTCGCCAGCCTCGTACGTCCGTGTTGCGTGTCCTATGCCGCCTGCTTTGTAACTTGATTTGATTTGATTTAATTCATCTATTAGTCAGGGGCACACGTCACCAAACTAGCATTACTTCAGAAGTTGTGCCAAGTTTGATTTTTAACTTTCATGTGTTCAATAACATCATAAGGAATAACTTCCAACTTGGTTTGAAAATCTCACTTTCTTTTTTCAACCAATGAGGGCGCTTTATAAAATGATGCATTTTTCAAGGAATCCATTTAAGAAAATGCCGATATCATGTTGTAGTGAACTTTGTTTTGGCCAAATTCAGTCTTATAAATTATATTTGACACTAGGAATACCTAATGTGTATGTGTTTGTCAACCATTTTAAGGGGGTTAAGGGCCAATTCAATGTGTTTAAGGTGGTACTACACCCCTTGATAAATGTGTGACTATTTTTGCTCAAAAACTAATAAAACTCTGGTAACAAAAGTTATGTATATTATAGGGGCAAGGAAGTTATGTATATTATAGGGGCAAGGAATCCAGTTACGACACTGGAATTTCAGTGACTCAAGACAAGTAGTTATTGATTTATTGATAAAATATTGGTTTTCCCTCATTTTTGACTGTAACTCCACAACTGTTGTCTGTGGGGAAATAAAATTTTCAGTACAGTAGTTGAAGTCCTTGCCCCTATAATATACATATCTTACTTGTCACCAATGCGCTATAATTTTTGAGAAAAATGCAAAATAGGCACAAAATTGGCCAGGGGTGTAGTACCACCTTAAGGGGTCATAAACCGGTTGAATTTGGTTTAGTTAAGTCAAAGGAAAGACATGCAAGTGGCGGCATTTGTCCAAGCATTGACAGAACAGGAGTACAAAGACACTAGATCAGGGAACAAGACAAGCAAGAGTTGCCCTACATGGTCAGCATTTAATTCTCTGATTGCAAATAAGGCACTTTTATGGAATGTTGGCGTTGCGGCTCCGCTTTATAGAAAAAGCCCGACAGAGTGGTCCATTCTTGTAACTATGCTGATGCAAGCACAGATGATTAACTGTGTAACCGCTGGGGAAGGTTGCAGGTCAATTATCACCTTGGATGGTGATTATGACCGTGTCGTTAAGCTCAAAGACTATAAAATACGCGTATACGCTGGTGTATTAGCACACTATAAATGGCAGCACTAAAATGCTTAGGCAAGTATGTTGAAGGTAGTGGTATAGATACTGCATGGGAGGAATCTGGTTTGTATGGCTCGGCAACAGTGAGACAGATTTTGGAAGGACGGCATGTGTATAGGTGCATTGAGGCTCATACACTTGCAGCTCTGCATCTTCTACTGTTGGAGGTAGTTTTTAATGAGACAGAGAGAGAGAGAGAGAGAGAGCAAGTCATCATATCCTTTGATTCATACTTGGGTACCAAATCCAAGACAAAAGATGCGCCGAAATTCCAGAAGCAAGTCAGTTCAGTACAGGAGAAACTTTCTCAAAGCAATCTCTTTGGACGTATCAAGGATTGGGAGAAACATGACAATGGTATCCAAAAGTTTATGGTCAACTACATGAACCAGGTTCCAAGTGCTTCTAATGTTTATTGCTGGTACAAGAGGGGCTGATTGGAAGCTACATTTGGCCAAATTGGAAGAATTACTTCCCTATTTTCATGCCCACGACCAGTACAACTATGGACGGTGAGGACCTTTATACCTGGCAGACATGCTTAAAATGGAGATATCTGATACAGATACATGGATGAAGGAATTTTTGCCATCAGTAAATACCCAGTACCCTTCACAGCAATTGACCCTGATCATGCAATTGAGCATGAGCATAGGAAAATGAAAGTGAAAGGTGGCTTCATAGGGATTACAGGCAATGAGTTGGCACTTGAAACTTATGATGTAGAACACATTGACAAGAAAAAAAATTAAAATTTTTGCAATGACTTATTTCAAAATGGCGAAATAACTTGTGTTTTCCCAAGCGGCCAAATAGGGTATGCTTGAATTTTTAGCAAAAATGTGGAAACAAATTCCAATTTTTTTGTGTTTCACAAGTAGAACTTATGATGTAGAACACATTGACAAGAAAAAAATAATTTTGCAATCACTTATTTCAAAATGGCGAAATAACGTAAAATGCAATTTGAACACGAATTAGGCGAAATAGGGTATGCTTGAATTTTTAGCAAAAATGTGGATACAAATTCCAATTTTTTGTGTTTCCCCAGTTGAACTTATGATGTAGAACACATTGACAAGAAAAAAAATTTAAAATTTTGCAATGACTTATTTCAAAATGGCGAAATAACGTAAAATGCAAATTGAACACGAATTAGGCGAAATAGGGTATGCTTGAACTTTTAGCAAAAATGTGGAAACAAATTCCAATTTTTTTGTGTTTTCCCAGTAGAACTTATGATGTAGAACACATTGACAAGAAAAAAAAATCAAAATTTTTGCAATCACTTATTTCAAAATGGCGAAATAACGTAAAATGCAATTTGAACACGAATTAGGCGAAATTGGGTATGTTTGAATTTTTAGCAAAAATGTGGAAACAAATTCCAATTTTTTGTGTTCCCCAGTTGAACTTATGATGTAGAACACATTGACAAGAAAAAAAATTAAAATTTTTGCAATGACTTATTTCAAAATGGCGAAATAACGTAAAATGCAATTTGAACACGAATTAGGCGAAATAGGGTATGCTTGAATTTTTAGCAAAAATGTGGAAACAAGTTCCAATTTTTTGTGTTTCCCAAGTAGAACTTATGATGTAGAACACATTGACAAGAAAAAAAAAAATTTCGCAATCACTTATTTCAAAATGGCGAAATAACGTAAAACGCAATTTGAACACGAATTAGGCGAAATAGGGTATGCTTGAATTTTTAGCAAAAATGTGGATACAAATTCCAATTCCCAGTAGAACTTATGATGTAGAACACATTGACAAGAAAAAAAATTAAAATTTTTGCAATCACTTATTTCAAAATGGCGAAATAACGAAAATGCAATTTGAACACGAATTAGGCGAAATTGGGTATGTTTGAATTTTTAGCAAAAATGTGGAAACAAATTCCAATTTTTTCGTGTTTCCCAAGTAGAACTTATGATGTAGAACACATTGACAAGAAAAAAATTAAAATTTTGCAATCACTTATTTCAAAATGGCGAAATAACGTAAAATGCAAATTGAACACGAATTAGGCGAAATAGGGTATGCTTGAACTTTTAGCAAAAATGTGGAAACAAATTCCAATTTGTTTGTGTTTTCCCAGTAGAACTTATGATGTAGAACACATTGACAAGAAAAAAATTAAAAATTTTGCAATGACTTATTTCAAAATGACCAATTAACGTAAAATGCAAATTGAACACGAATTAGGCGAAATAGAGTATGCTTGAAATTTTAACAAAAATGAGGAAAAAATTCCAATTTTTTTGTGTTTCCCAGTAGAACTTATGATGTAGAGCACATTGACAAGAAAAAAAATTAAAATTTTTGCAATGACTTATTTCAAAATGGCGAAATAACGTAAAATGCAATTTGAACACGAATTAGGCGAAATTGGGTATGATTGAATTTTTAGCAAAAATTTGGAAACAAATTCCAATTTTTTGTGTTTCCCCAGTAGAACTTATGATGTAGAAGACATTGACAAGAAAAAAATTAAAATTTTGCAACGACTTATTTCAAAATGGCGAAATAACGTAAAATGCAATTTGAACACGAATTAGGCGAAATAGGGTATGCTTGAATTTTTAGCAAAAATGTGGATACAAATTCCAATTTTTTTTGTGTTTCCCCAGTTGAACTTATGATGTAGAACACATTGATAAGAAAAAAAAATTAAAAATTTTGCAATGACTTATTTCAAAATGGCGAAATAACGTAAAATGCAAATTGAACACGAATTAGGCGAAATAGGGTATGCTTGAACTTTTAGCAAAAATTTGGAAACAAATTCAAATTTTTGTTGTGTTTTCCCAGTAGAACTTATGATGTAGAACACATTGACAAGAAAAAAATTTAAATTTTGCAATCACTTATTTCAAAATGGCGAAATAACGTAAAATGCAATTTGAACACGAATTAGGCGAAATAGGGTATGTTTGAATTTTTAGCAAAAATGTGGAAACAAGTTCCAATTTTTTTGTGTTTCCCCAGTTGAACTTATGATGTAAAACACATTGACAAGAAAAAAAATTAAAATTTTTGCAATGACTTATTTCAAAATGGCGAAATAACGTAAAATGCAATTTGAACACGAATTAGGCGAAATAGGGTATGCTTGAACTTTTAGCAAAATTTGGAAACAAATTCCAATTTTTTTGTCTTTCCCAGTAGAACTTATGATATAGAACACATTGACAAGAAAAAAAATTAAAATTTTTGCAATGACTTATTTCAAAATGGCGAAATAATGTAAAATGCAATTTGAACACGAATTAGGCGAAATAGGGTATGTTTGAATTTTTAGCAAAAATGTGGAAACACATTTCCAATTTTGTGTTTCCACAGTAGAACTTATGATGTAGAACACATTGACAAGAAAAAAAATTAAAATTTTGCAATCACTTATTTCAAAATGGCGAAATAACGTAAAATGCAATTTGAACACGAATTAGGCGAAATTGGGTATGTTTGAATTTTTAGCAAAAATGTGGAAACAAATTCCAATTTTTTCGTGTTTCCCAAGTAGAACTTATGATGTAGAACACATTGACAAGAAAAAAATTATAATTTTTGCAATGACTTATTTCAAAATGGCGAAATAACGTAAAATACAATTTGAACACGAATTAGGCGAAATAGGGTATGTTTGAATTTTTAGCAAAATGTGGAAACAAATTCCAATTTTTTGTGTTTCCCCAGTAGAACTTATGATGTAGAACACATTGACAAGAAAAAAAATTACAAATTTTGCAATGACTTATTTCAAAATGGCGAAATAACGTAAAATGCAAATTGAACACGAATTAGGCGAAATAGGGTATGCTTGAACTTTTAGCAAAAAATTTGGAAACAAATTCCAATTTTTTGTGTTTTCCCAGTAGAACTTATGATGTAGAACACATTGGCAAGAAAAAAAATTAAAATTTTTGCAATGACTTATTTCAAAATGGCGAAATAACGTAAAAAGCAATTTGAACGCGAAATAGGGTATGTTTGAATTTTTAGCAAAAATGTGGAAAATATTCCAATTTTTTTGTGTTTCCCCAGTAGAACTTATGATATAGAACACATTGACAAGAAAAAAAATTAAAATTCTTGCAATCACTTATTTCAAAATGGCGAAATAACGTAAAATTTGCAAATTGAACACGAATTAGGCGAAATAGGGTATGCTTGAACTTTTAGCAAAAATTTGGAAACAAATTCCAATTTTTTTGTGTTTTCCCAGTAGAACTTATGATGTAGAACACATTGACAAGAAAAAAATTAAAATTTTTGCAATGACTTATTTCAAAATGGCGAAATAACGTAAAATGCAATTTGAACACGAATTAGGCGAAATTGGGTATGATTGAATTTTTAGCAAAAATTTGGAAACAAATACCAATTTTTTTGTGTTTCCCCAGTAGAACTTATGATGTAGAAGACATTGACAAGAAAAAAAAAATAAAATTTTTGCAACGACTTATTTCAAAATGGCGAAATAACGTAAAATGCAATTTGAACACGAATTAGGCGAAATAGGGTATGCTTGAATTTTTAGCAAAAATGTGGATACAAATTCCAATTTTTTTGTGTTTCCCCAGTTGAACTTATGATGTAGAACACATTGATAAGAAAAAAAATTAAAAATTTTGCAAATGACTTATTTCAAAATGGCGAAATAACGTAAAATGCAAATTGAACACGAATTAGGCGAAATAGGGTATGCTTGAACTTTTAGCAAAAATTTGGAAACAACTTCCAATTTTTTGTCTTTCCCCAGTAGAACTTATGATGTAGAACACATTAACAAGAAAAAAAATTAAAATTTTGCAATGACTTATTTCAAAATGGCGAAATAACGTAAAATGCAAATTGAACACGAATTAGGCGAAATTGGGTATGATTGAATTTTTAGCAAAATGTGCAATAATTTTCCAATTTTTTTGTGTTTCCCCAGTAGAACTTATGATGTAGAACACATTGACAAGAAAAAAATTAAAAATTTTGCAATGACTTATTTCAAAATGGCGAAATAACGTAAAATGCAATTTGAACACGAATTAGGCGAAATTGGGTATGTTTGATTTTTAGCAAAAATGTGGAAACAAATTCCAATTTTTTGTGTTTCCCCAGTAGAACTTATGATGTAGAACACATTGACAAGAAAAAAATTAAAATTTTTGCAATGACTTATTTCAAAATGGCGAAATAACGTAAAATGCAATTTGAACACGAATTAGGCGAAATAGGGTATGCTTGAATTTTTAGCAAAAATGTGGATACAAATTCCAATTTGTTTGTGTTTCCCCAGTTGAACTTATGATGTAGAACACATTAACAAGAAAAAAATTAAAAATTTTGCAATGACTTATTTCAAAATGGCGAAATAACGTAAAATGCAAATTGAACACGAATTAGGCGAAATAGGTTATGCTTGAATTTTTAGCAAAAATGTGCAAAAATTTTCCAATTTTTTTGTGTTTCCCAAGTAGAACTTATGATGTAGAACACATTGAAAAAAAAAAATTAATTTTTGCAATCACTTATTTCAAAATGGCGAAATAACGTAAAATGCAATTTGAACACGAATTAGGCGAAATAGGGTATGCTTGAATTTTTAGCAAAAATGTGGAAACAAGTTCCAATTTTTTGTGTTTCCCTAGTAGAACTTATGATGTAGAACACATTGACAGAAAAAAAAATTTTGCAATCACTTATTTCAAAATGGCGAAATAACGTAAAATGCAATTTGAACACGAATTAGGCGAAATAGGGTATGCTTGAATTTTTAGCAAAAATGTGGATACAAATTCGAATTTTTTTGTGTTTCCCCAGTTGAACTTATGATGTAGAACACATTGACAAGAAAAAAAAATTAAAATTTTTGCAATGACTTATTTCAAAATGGCGAAATAACGTAAAATGCAAATTGAACACGAATTAGGCGAAATAGGGTATGCTTGAACTTTTAGCAAAAATGTGGAAACAAATTCCAATTTTTTTGTGTTTTTCCAGTAGAACTTATGATGTAGAACACATTGACAAGAAAAAAATTAAAATTTTTGCAATGACTTATTTCAAAATGGCGAAATAACGTAAAATGCAATTTGAACACGAATTAGGCGAAATAGGGTATGCTTGAACTGTTAGCAAAAAGTGCAAAAAATTTTCGATTTGTTTGTGTTTCCCCAGTAGAACTTATGATGTAGAACACATTGACAAGAAAAAGAAAAAATTTTGCAATGACTTATTTCAAAATGGCGAAATAACGTAAAATGCAATTTGAACACGAATTAGGCGAAATAGGGTATGTTTGATTTTTTAGCAAAAATGTGGATACAAATTCCAATTTGTTTGTGTTTCCCCAGTTGAACTTATGATGTAGAACACATTGACAAGAAAAAAAATTAAAAATTTTGCAATGACTTATTTCAAAATGGCGAAATAACGTAAAATGCAAATTGAACACGAATTAGGCGAAATAGGGTATGCTTGAATTTTTTGCAAAAATGTGCAAAAATTTTCCAATTTTTTTGTGTTTCCCAAGTAGAACTTATGATGTAGAACACATTGACAAGAAAAAAAAATAACATTTTTGCAAAAACTTATTTCAAAATGGCGAAATAAGTAAAATGCAATTTGAACACGAATTAGGCGAAATTGGGTATGTTTGAATTTTTAGCAAAAATGTGCAAAAAAAAATCCATTTTTTGTGTTTCCCAAGTAGAACTTATGATGTAGAACACATTGACAAGAAAAAAAATTAAATTTTTGCAATCACTTATTTCAAAATGGCGAAATAACGTAAAATGCAATTTGAACACGAATTAGGCGAAATAGGGTATGCTTGAACTTTTAGCAAAAATTTGGAAACAAATTCCAATTTTTTGTGTTTTCCCAGTAGAACTAATGATGTAGAACACATTGACAAGAAAAAAAATTAAAATTTTTGCAATCACTTATTTCAAAATGGCGAAATAACGTAAAATGCAATTTGAACACGAATTAGGCGAAATAGGGTATGTTTGAATTTTTAGCAAAAATGTGGAAACAAATTCCAAATTTTTGTGTTTCCCCAGTAGAACTTATGATGTAGAACACATTGACAAGAAAAAATTAAAAATTTTGCAATGACTTATTTCAAAATGGCGAAATAACGTAAAATGCAATTTGAACACGAATTAGGCGAAATTGGGTATGTTTGAATTTTTAGCAAAAATGTGGAAACAAATTCCAATTTTTTTGTGTTTCCCCAGTAGAACTTATGATGTAGAACACATTGACAAGAAAAAAAATTAAAATTTTTGCAATGACTTATTTCAAAATGGCGAAATAACGTAAAATGCAATTTCAACACGAATTAGGCGAAATAGGGTATGCTTGAATTTTTAGCAAAAATGTGGAAACAAATTCCAATTTTTTGTGTTTCCCTAGTAGAACTTATGATGTAGAACACATTGACAAGAAAAAAAATTTTGCAATCACTTATTTCAAAATGGCGAAATAACGTAAAATGCAATTTGAACACGAATTAGGCGAAATTTGGTATGTTTGAATTTTTAGCAAAAATGTGGAAACAAATTCCAATTTTTTTGTGTTTCCCCAGTTCAACTTATGATGTAAAACACATTGACAAGAAAAAAAAATAAAATTTTTGCAATGACTTATTTCAAAATGGCGAAATAACGTAAAATGCAATTTGAACACGAATTAGGCGAAATTTGGTATGTTTGAATTTTTAGCAAAAATGTGGAAACAAATTCCAATTTTTTTTGTGTTTCCCCAGTTGAACTTATGATGTAAAACACATTGACAAGAAAAAAAATAAAAATTTTGCAATCACTTATTTCAAAATGGCGAAATAACGTAAAATGCAATTTGAACACGAATTAGGCGAAATAGGTATGCTTGAACTTTTAGCAAAATTTGGAAACAAATTCCAATTTTTTGTCTTTCCCAGTAGAACTTATGATGTAGAACACATTGACAAGAAAAAAATTAAAATTTTTGCAATGACTTATTTCAAAATGGCGAAATAACGTAAAATGCAATTTGAACACGAATTAGGCGAAATAGGGTATGTTTGAATTTTTAGCAAAAATGTGGAAACACATTTTTTTTGTGTTTCCACAGTAGAACTTATGATGTAGAACACATTGACAAGAAAAAAAATTAAAAATTTTGCAATCACTTATTTCAAAATGGCGAAATAACGTAAAATGCAATTTGAACACGAATTAGGCGAAATTGGGTATGTTTGAATTTTAGCAAAAATGTGGAAACAAATTCCAATTTTTTGTGTTCCCCAGTTTAACTTATGATGTAGAACACATTGACAAGAAAAAAAATTAAAATTTTTGCAATGACTTATTTCAAAATGGCGAAATAACGTAAAATGCAATTTGAACACGAATTAGGCGAAATAGGGTATGTTTGAATTTTTAGCAAAAATGTGGAAACAAATTCCAATTTTTTTGTGTTTCCCAAGTAGAACTTATGATGTAGAACACATTGACAAGAAAAAAAATAAAATTTTTGCAATCACTTATTTCAAAATGGCGAAATAACGTAAAATGCAATTTGAACACGAATTAGGCGAAATTGGGTATATTTGAATTTTTAGCAAAATGTGGAAACAAATTCCAATTTTTTGTGTTTCCCAAGTAGAACTTATGATGTAGAACACATTGACAAGAAAAAAAAATTAAAATTTTGCAATCACTTATTTCAAAATGGCGAAATAACGTAAAATGCAATTTGAACACGAATTAGGCGAAATAGGGTATGCTTGAACTTTTAGCAAAATTTGGAAACAAATTCCAATTTTTTGTGTTTTCCCAGTAGAACTTATGATGTAGAACACATTGACAAGGAAAAAAATTAAAATTTTTGCAATGACTTATTTCAAAATGGCGAAATAACGTAAAATGCAATTTGAACACGAATTAGGCGAAATAGGGTATGTTTGAATTTTTAGCAAAAATGTGGAAACAAGTTCCAATTTTTTGTGTTTCCCCAGTAGAACTTATGATGTAGAACACATTGACAAGAAAAAAATTAAAAATTTTGCAATGACTTATTTCAAAATGGCGAAATAACGTAAAATGCAATTTGAACACGAATTAGGCGAAATTGGGTATGTTTGAATTTTTAGCAAAAATGTGGAAACAAATTCCAATTATTTTATGTTTACCCAATAGAACTTATGATGTAGAACACATTGACAAGAAAAAAATTAAAAATTTTTGTGTTTTCCCAGTAGAACTTATGATGTAGAACACATTGACAAGGAAAAAATTAAAATTTTTGCAATGACTTATTTCAAAATGGCGAAATAACGTAAAATGCAATTTGAACACGAATTAGGCGAAATAGGGTATGTTTGAATTTTTAGCAAAAATGTGGAAACAAGTTCCAATTTTTTTGTGTTTCCCCAGTAGAACTTATGATGTAGAACACATTGACAAGAAAAAAAATTAAAAATTTTGCAATGACTTATTTCAAAATGGCGAAATAACGTAAAATGCAATTTGAACACGAATTAGGCGAAATTGGGTATGTTTGAATTTTTAGCAAAAATGTGGAAACAAATTCCAATTGTTTTATGTTTTCCCAGTAGAACTTATGATGTAGAACACATTGACAAGAAAAAAAAATTAAAATTTTTGTGTTTTCCCAGTAGAACTTATGATGTAGAACACATTGACAAGGAAAAAAATTAAAATTTTTGCAATGACTTATTTCAAAATGGCGAAATAACGTAAAATGCAATTTGAACACGAATTAGGCGAAATTGGGTATGTTTGAATTTTTAGCAAAAATGTGGAAACAAATTCCAATTTTTTTGTGTTCCCCAGTTTAACTTATGATGTAGAACACATTGACAAGAAAAAAAATTAAAATTTTTGCAATGACTTATTTCAAAATGGCGAAATAACGTAAATGCAATTTGAACACGAATTAGGCGAAATAGGGTATGTTTGAATTTTTAGCAAAAATGTGGAAACAAATTCCAAATTTTTGTGTTTCCCCAGTAGAACTTATGATGTAGAACACATTGACAAGAAAAAAATTAAAAATTTTGCAATGACTTATTTCAAAATGGCGAAATAACGTAAAATGCAATTTGAACACGAATTAGGCGAAATTGGGTATGTTTGAATTTTTAGCAAAAATGTGGAAACAAATTCCAATTTTTTGTGTTTCCCCAGTAGAACTTATGATGTAGAACACATTGACAAGAAAAAAATTAAAATTTTTGCAATGACTTATTTCAAAATGGCGAAATAACGTAAAATGCAATTTCAACACGAATTAGGCGAAATAGGGTATGTTTGAATTTTTAGCAAAAATGTGGAAACAAATTCCAATTTTGTGTTTCCCCAGTAGAACTTATGATGTAGAACACATTGACAAGAAAAAAAAATTTTGCAATCACTTATTTCAAAATGGCGAAATAACGTAAAATGCAATTTGAACACGAATTAGGCGAAATTTGGTATGTTTGAATTTTAGCAAAAATGTGGAAACAAATTCCAATTTTCTTGTGTTTCCCCAGAAGAACTTATGATGTAAAACACATTGACAAGAAAAAAAATAAAATTTTGCAATGACTTATTTCAAAATGGCGAAATAACGTAAAATGCAATTTGAACACGAATTAGGCGAAATTTGGTATGTTTGAATTTTTAGCAAAATGTGGAAACAAATTCCAATTTTTTGTGTTTCCCAGTTGAACTTATGATGTAAAACACATTGACAAGAAAAAAAAAAATAAAAATTTTTGCAATGACTTATTTCAAAATGGCGAAATAACGTAAAATGCAATTTGAACACGAATTAGGCGAAATAGGTATGCTTGAACTTTTAGCAGAAATGAGCAAAAATTTTGCAATTTTTTGTGTTTCCCCAGTAGAACTTATGATGTAGAACACATTGACAAGAAAAAAAATTAAAATTTTTGCAATGACTTATTTCAAAATGGCGAAATAACGTAAAATGCAATTTGAACACGAATTAGGCGAAATAGGGTATGTTTGAAATTTTAGCAAAAATGTGGAAAAATTTTAAAATTTTTTGTGTTTCCACAGTAGAACTTATGATGTAGAACACATTGACAAGAAAAAAAATTAAAAATTTTGAAATGACTTATTTCAAAATGGCGAAATAACGTAAAATGCAATTTGAACACGAATTAGGCGAAATTGGGTATGTTTGAATTTTTAGCAAAATGTGGAAACAAATTCCAATTTTTTGTGTTCCCCAGTTTAACTTATGATGTAGAACACATTGACAAGAAAAAAAAAAAATTTTTGCAATGACTTATTTCAAAATGGCGAAATAACGTAAAATGCAATTTGAACACGAATTAGGCGAAATAGGGTATGTTTGAATTTTTGGCAAAAATGTGCAAATATTTTCCAATTTTTTGTGTTTCCCAAGTAGAACTTATGATGTAGAACACATTGACAAGAAAAAAAAATAAAATTTTTGCAATCACTTATTTCAAAATGGCGAAATAACGTAAAATGCAATTTGAACACGAATTAGGCGAAATTGGGTATATTTGAATTTTTAGCAAAAATGTGGAAACAAATTCCAATTTTTTGTGTTTCCCAAGTAGAACTTATGATGTAGAACACATTGACAAGAAAAAAATTAAAAATTTTGCAATGACTTATTTCAAAATGGCGAAATAACGTAAAATGCAAATTGAACACGAATTAGGCGAAATAGGGTATGCTTGAACTTTTAGCAAAAATTTGGAAACAAATTCCAATTTTTTTGTGTTTCCCAGTAGAACTTATGATGTAGAACACATTGACAAGGAAAAAAATTAAAATTTTTGCAATCACTGATTTCAAAATGGCGAAATAACGTAAAATGCAATTTGAACACGAATTAGGCGAAATAGGGTATGTTTGAATTTTAGCAAAAATGTGGAAACAAGTTCCAATTTTTTGTGTTTCCCCAGTAGAACTTATGATGTAGCACCCATTAATAAGAAAAAAAGTTGGAATTTTGCAATGACTTATTTCAAAATGGCGAAATAACGTAAAATGCAATTTGAACACGAATTAGGCGAAATTGGGTATGTTTGAATTTTTAGCAAAAATGTGGAAACAAATTCCAATTTTTTTGTGTTTCCCAGTAGAACTTATGATGTAGAACACATTACAAGAAAAAAAATTAAAAATTTTTGTGTTTTCCCAGTAGAACTTATGATGTAGAACACATTGACAAGGAAAAAAATTAAAAATTTTGCAATGACTTATTTCAAAATGGCGAAATAACGTAAAATGCAATTTGAACACGAATTAGGCGAAATAGGGTATGTTTGAAATTTTAGCAAAAATGTGGAAACAAGTTCCAATTTTTTTGTGTTTCCCCAGTAGAACTTATGATGTAGAACACATTGACAAGAAAAAAATTAAAAATTTTGCAATGACTTATTTCAAAATGGCGAAATAACGTAAAATGCAATTTGAACACGAATTAGGCGAAATTGGGTATGTTTGAATTTTTAGCAAAAATGTGGAAACAAATTCCAATTTTTTGTGTTTCCCCAGTAGAACTTATGATGTAGAACACATTACAAGAAAAAAAATTAAAATTTTTTGTGTTTTCCCAGTAGAACTTATGATGTAGAACACATTGACAAGGAAAAAAATTAAAAATTTTGCAATGACTTATTTCAAAATGGCGAAATAACGTAAAATGCAATTTGAACACGAATTAGGCGAAATTGGGTATGTTTGAATTTTTAGCAAAAATGTGGAAACAAATTCCAATTTTTTTGTGTTTCCCCAGTATAACTTATGATGTAGAACACATTGACAAGAAAAAAAATTAAAATTTTTGCAATGACTTATTTCAAAATGGCGAAATAACGTAAAATGCAATTTGAACACGAATTAGGCGAAATAGGGTATGTTTGAATTTTTAGCAAAAATGTGGAAACAAATTTTCAATTTTTTTGTGTTTCCCAAGTAGAACTTATGATGTAGAACACATTGACAAGAAAAAAAATAAAATTTTGGCAATCACTTATTTCAAAATGGCGAAATAACGTAAAATGCAATTTGAACACGAATTAGGCGAAATTGGGTATATTTGAATTTTTAGCAAAAATGTGAAAAAATTTCAATTTTTTGTGTTTCCCAAGTAGAACTTATGATGTAGAACACATTGACAAGAAAAAAAATTAAAAATTTTGCAATGACTTATTTCAAAATGGAGAAATAACGTAAAATGCAAATTGAACACGAATTAGGCGAAATAGGGTATGCTTGAACTTTTAGCAAAAATTTGGAAACAAATTCCAATTTTTTTGTGTTTTCCCAGTAGAACTTATGATGTAGAACACATTGACAAGGAAAAAAATTAAAATTTTTGCAATGACTTATTTCAAAATGGCGAAATAACGTAAAATGCAATTTGAACACGAATTAGGCGAAATTGGGTATGTTTGAATTTTAGCAAAAATGTGGAAACAAATTCCAATTTTTTTGCGTTTCCCCAGTAGAACTTATGATGTAGAACACATTGACAAGAAAAAAGTTAAAATTTTTGTGTTTTCCCAGTAGAACTTATGATGTAGAACACATTGACAAGAAAAAAAATTAAAAATTTTGCAATGACTTATTTCAAAATGGCGAAATAACGTAAAATGCAATTTGAACACGAATTAGGCGAAATTGGGTATGTTTGAATTTTAGCAAAATGTGGAAACAAATTCCAATTTTTTGTGTTTCCCCAGTAGAACTTATGATGTAGAACACATTGACAAGAAAAAAATTAAAATTTTGCAACGACTTATTTCAAAATGGCGAAATAACGTAAAATGCAATTTGAACACGAATTAGGCGAAATAGGGTATGCTTGAATTTTTGCAAAATGTGGATACAAATTCCAATTTTTTGTGTTTCCCCAGTTGAACTTATGATGTAGAACACATTGACAAGAAAAAAATTAAAAATTTTGCAATGACTTATTTCAAAATGGCGAAATAACGTAAAATGCAAATTGAACACGAATTAGGCGAAATAGGTTATGCTTGAATTTTAGCAAAAATGTGCAACAAATTCCAATTTGTTTGTGTTTTCCCAGTAGAACTTATGATGTAGAACACATTGACAAGAAAAAAAATTAAAATTTTTGCAATCACTTATTTCAAAATGGCGAAATAACGTAAAATGCAATTTGAACACGAATTAGGCGAAATTGGGTATGTTTGAATTTTTAGCAAAAATGTGGAAACAAATTCCAATTTTTTTTGTGTTTCCCCAGTTGAACTTATGATGTAGAACACATTGACAAGAAAAAAAAAATTTTGCAATCACTTATTTCAAAATGGCGAAATAACGTAAAATGCAATTTGAACACGAATTAGGCGAAATTGGGTATGCTTGAATTTTTAGCAAAAATTTGGAAACAAATTCCAATTTTTTTGTGTTTCCCCAGCAGAACTTATGATATAGAACACATTGACAAGAAAAAAAATAAAATTTTTGCAATCACTTATTTCAAAATGGCGAAATAACGTAAAATGCAATTTGAACACGAATTAAGCGAAATAGGGTATGTTTGAATTTTTAGCAAAAATGTGGAAACAAATTCCAATTTTTTTGCGTTTCCCCAGTAGAACTTATGATGTAGAACACATTAACAACACTGTACAGCCTAAATTTTGCAATGACTTATTTCAAAATGGCGAAATAACGTAAAATGCAATTTGAACACGAATTAGACGAAATAGAGTATGTTTGAATTTTTAGAAAAAATGTGCAAAATTTTACCAATTTTTTGTGTTTCCCCAGTAGAACTTATGATGTAGAACACATTGACAAGAAAAAAAATTAAAATTTTGCAATGACTTATTTCAAAATGGCGAAATAACGTAAAATGCAATTTGAACACGAATTAAGCGAAATTAAAATTTTTGCAATGACTTATTTCCAAATGGCGAAATAACGTAAAATGCAATTTGAACACGAATTAGGCGAAATAGGGTATGCTTGAACTTTTAGCAAAAATTTGGAAACAAATTCCAATTTTTTTGTGTTTCCCAGTAGAACTTATGATGTAGAACACATTGACAAGAAAAAAAAATTAAAATTTTTGCAATGACTTATTTCAAAATGGCGAAATAACATAAAATGCAATTTGAACACGAATTAGGCGAAATAGGGTATGCTTGAATTTTTAGCAAAAATGTGGATACAAATTCCAATTTTTTGTGTTTCCCCAGTAGAACTTATGATGTAGAACACATTGACAAGAAAAAAAATAAAAATTTTGCAATCACTTATTTCAAAATGGCGAAATAACGTAAAATGCAATTTGAACACGAATTAGGCGAAATAGGGTATGCTTGAACTTTTAGCAAAAATTTGGAAACAAATTCCAATTTTTTGTGTTTTCCCAGTAGAACTTATGATGTAGAACACATTGACAAGAAAAAAAATTAAAATTTTTGCAATGACTTATTTCAAAATGGCGAAATAACGTAAAATGCAATTTGAACACGAATTAGGCGAAATAGGGTATGTTTGAAATTTTAGCAAAAATGTGGAAACAAATTCCAATTTTTTTGTGTTTCTCCAGTAGAACTTATGATGTAGAACACATTGACAAGAAAAAAAATTAAAATTTTTGCAATAATTTATTTCAAAATGGCGAAATAACGTAAAAT
Source organism: Amphiura filiformis (assembly GCF_039555335.1). Lineage (NCBI taxonomy): Eukaryota > Metazoa > Echinodermata > Ophiuroidea > Amphilepidida > Amphiuridae > Amphiura > Amphiura filiformis. Next base: position 121,326 of record NW_027305616.1, read on the forward strand.
GCAATTTGAACACGAATTAGGCGAAATAGGGTATGCTTGAACTTTTAGCAAAAATTTGGAAACAAATTCCAATTTTTTTGTGTTTCCCCAGTAGAACTTATGATGTAAAACACATTGACAAGAAAAAAAATTAAAATTTTTGCAATGACTTATTTCAAAATGGCGAAATAACGTAAAATGCAATTTGAACACGAATTAGGCGAAATAGGGTATGCTTGAACTTTTAGCAAAAATTTGGAAACAAATTCCAATTTTTTTGTGTTTACCCAGTAGAACTTATGATGTAGAACACATTGAAAAGAAAAAAAATTAAAATTTTTGCAATGACTTATTTCAAAATGGCGAAATAACGTAAAATGCAATTTGAACACGAATTAGGCGAAATTGGGTATGTTTGTATTTTTAGCAAAAACGTGGAAACAAATTCCAATTTTTTTTGTGTTTCCCCAGTTGAACTTATGATGTAGAACACATTGACAAGAAAAAAAAAATTAAAATTTTTGCAATGACTTATTTCAAAATGGCGAAATAACGTAAAATGCAATTTGAACACGAATTAGGCGAAATAGGGTATGCTTGAACTTTTAGCAAAAATTTGGAAACAAATTCCAATTTTTTGTGTTTCCTCAGTAGAACTTATGATGTAGAACACATTGAAAAGAAAAAAAATTAAAATTTTTGCAATGACTTATTTCAAAATGGCGAAATAACGTAAAATGCAATTTGAACACGAATTAGGCGAAATAGGGTATGCTTGAACTTTTAGCAAAAATTTGGAAACAAATTCCAATTTTTTTGTGTTTTCCCAGTAGAACTTATGATGTAGAACACATTGACAAGAAAAAAATTTTTTGCAATCACTTATTTCAAAATGGCGAAATAACGTAAAATGCAATTTGAACACGAATTAGGCGAAATAGGGTATGCTTGAATTTTTAGCAAAAATGTCGATACAAATTCCATTTTTTTTGTGTTTCCCCAGTTGAACTTATGATGTAGAACACATTGACAAGAAAAAAAATTTTAAAATTTTGCAATGACTTATTTCAAAATGGCGAAATAACGTAAAATGCAATTTGAACACGAATTAGGCGAAATAGGGTATGCTTGAACTTGTAGCAAAAATTTGGAAACAAATTCCAATTTTTTGTGTTTCCCCAGTAGAACTTATGATGTAGAACACATTGACAAGAAAAAAAATTAAAATTTTTGCAATCACTTATTTCAAAATGGCGAAATAACGTAAAATGCAATTTGAACACGAATTAGGCGAAATAGGGTATGCTTGAATTTTTAGCAAAAATGTGGATACAAATTCGAATTTTTTTGTGTTTCCCCAGTTGAACTTATGATGTAGAACACATTGACAAGAAAAAAATTAAAATTTTTGCAATGACTTATTTCAAAATGGCGAAATAACGTAAAATGCAATTTGAACACAAATTAGGCGAAATAGGGTATGCTTGAACTTTTAGCAAAAATTTGGAAAGAAATTCCAATTTTTTTGTGTTTCCCCAGTTGAACTTATGATGTAGAACACATTGACAAGAAAAAAAAATAAATTTTGCAATCACTTATTTCAAAATGGCGAAATAACGTAAAATGCAATTTGAACACGAATTAGGCGAAATTGGGTATGCTTGAATTTTTAGCAAAAATTTGGAAACAAATTTCCATATTTTTTTTGTTTCCCCAGTAGAACTTATGATGTAGAACACATTGACAAGAAAAAAAGTTGAAATTTTTGCAAACATCTTGTTCAAAATGACCAAACAACTTATAGTGCACCGTGACCACGAAATAGGCAAAATAGGGTATGCTTGAATTTTTAGCAAAATGTGGATACAAATTCCAATTTTTTGTGTTTCCCCAGTTGAACTTATGATGTAGAACACATTGACAAGAAAAAAAATTAAAATTTTGCAATGACTTATTTCAAAATGGCGAAATAACGTAAAATGCAATTTGAACACGAATTAGGCGAAATAGGGTATGCTTGAACTTTTAGCAAAAATTTGGAAACAAATTCCAATTTTTTTGTGTTTCCCCAGTTGAACTTATGATGTAGAACACATTGACAAGAAAAAAAAAAATTTTTGCAATCACTTATTTCAAAATGGCGAAATAACGTAAAATGCAATTTGAACACGAATTAGGCGAAATTGGGTATGCTTGAATTTTTAGCAAAAATTTGGAAACAAATTCCAATTTTTGTGTGTTTCCCCAGTAGAACTTATGATGTAGAACACATTGACAAGAAAAAAAAAAAAAATTTTGCAATCACTTATTTCAAAATGGCGAAATAACGTAAAATGCAATTTGAACACGAATTAAGCGAAATAGGGTATGTTTGAAATTTTAGCAAAAATGTGGAAACAAATTCCAATTTTTTGTGTTTCCCCAGTAGAACTTATGATGTAGAACACATTGACAAGAAAAAAATTAAAATTTTTGCAATGACTTATTTCAAAATGGCGAAATAACGTAAAATGCAATTTGAACACGAATTAGGCGAAATAGGGTATGTTTGAATTTTTAGCAAAAATGTGGAAACAAATTCCAATTTTTTTGTGTTTCCCCAGTTGAACTTATGATGTAGAACACATTGACAAGAAAAAAAATTAAAATTTTTGCAATGACTTATTTCAAAATGGCGAAATAACGTAAAATGCAATTTGAACACAAATTAGGCGAAATAGGGTATGCTTGAATTTTTAGCAAAATGTCGATACAAATTCCAATTTTTTGTGTTTCCCCAGTTGAACTTATGATGTAGAACACATTGACAAGAAAAAAAAATTAAAATTTTGCAATGACTTATTTCAAAATGGCGAAATAACGTAAAATGCAATTTGAACACGAATTAGGCGAAATAGGGTATGCTTGAACTTTTAGCAAAAATTTGGAAACAAATTCCAATTTTTTTGTGTTTCCCCAGTAGAACTTATGATGTAGAACACATTGACAAGAAAAAAAATTAAAAATTTTGCAATCACTTATTTCAAAATGGCGAAATAACGTAAAATGCAATTTGAACACGAACTAGGCGAAATAGGGTATGCTTGAATTTTTAGCAAAAATGTGGATACAAATTCCAATTTTTTTGTGTTTCCCCAGTTGAACTTATGATGTAGAACACATTGACAAGAAAAAAAATAAAATTTTGCAATCACTTATTTCAAAATGGCGAAATAACGTAAAATGCAATTTGAACACGAATTAGGCGAAATAGGGTATGCTTGAATTTTTAGCAAAAATTTGGAAACAATTATCCAATTTTTTGTGTTTCCCCAGTAGAACTTATGATGTAGAACACATTGACAAGAAAAAAAATTAAAATTTTGCAATGACTTATTTCAAAATGGCGAAATAACGTAAAATGCAATTTGAACACAAATTAGGCGAAATAGGGTATGCTTGAATTTTTAGCAAAAATGTGCAAAAAATTCCAATTTTTTTGTGTTTCCCCAGTTGAACTTATGATGTAGAACACATTGACAAGAAAAAAAAATAAAATTTTTGCAATGACTTATTTCAAAATGGCGAAATAACGTAAAATGCAATTTGAACACGAATTAGGCGAAATAGGGTATGCTTGAATTTTTAGCAAAAATTTGGAAAGAAATTCCAATTTTTTTGTGTTTCCCCAGTTGAACTTATGATGTAGAACACATTGACAAGAAAAAAAAAATTTTGCAATCACTTATTTCAAAATGGCGAAATAACGTAAAATGCAATTTGAACACGAATTAGGCGAAATAGGGTATGCTTGAATTTTTAGCAAAAATTTGAAAAAAATTAACAAACTACTTTTGTGTTTCCCCAGTAGAACTTATGATGTAGAACACATTGACAAGAAAAAAAAATTAAAATTTTTGCAATCACTTATTTCAAAATGGCGAAATAACGTAAAATGCAATTTGAACATGAATTAGGCGAAATAGGGTATGTTTGAAATTTTAGCAAAAATGTGGAAACAAATTCCAATTTTTTTGTGTTTCCCCAGTAGAACTTATGATGTAGAACACATTAACAAGAAAGAAAAAAATTGAAATTTTTGCAATGACTTATTTCAAAATGGCGAAATAACGTAAAATGCAATTTGAACACGAATTAGACGAAATAGGGTATGTTTGAATTTTTAGCAAAAATGTGAAAACAAAAACCAATTTTTTGTGTTTCCCCAGTAGAACTTATGATGTAGAACACATTGACAAGAAAAAAAATTAAAATTTTTGCAATGACTTATTTCAAAATGGCGAAATAACGTAAAATGCAATTTGAACACGAATTAGGCGAAATAGGGTATGCTTGAACTTTTAGCAAAAATTTGGAAACAAATTCCAATTTTTTGTGTTTCCCTAGTTGAACTTATGATGTAGAACACATTGACAAGAAAAAAAATTAAAATTTTTGCAATGACTTATTTCAAAATGGCGATATAACGTAAACCGCAATTTGAACACGAATAAGTCGAAATAGAGTATGTTTGAATTTTTAGCAAAAATGTGGAAACAAATTCCAATTTTTTTGTGTTTCCCCAGTAGAACTTATGATGTAGAACACATTGACAAGAAAAAAATTAAAATTTTTGCAATGACTTATTTCAAAATGGCGAAATAACGTAAAATGCAATTTGAACACGAATTAGGCGAAATAGGGTATGCTTGAACTTTTAGCAAAAATGTGGAAACAAATTCCAATTTTTTTGTGTTTCCCCAGTAGAACTTATGATGTAGAACACATTGACAAGAAAAAAAATTAAAATTTTTGCAATGACTTATTTCAAAATGGCGAAATAACGTAAAATGCAATTTGAACACGAATTAGGCGAAATAGGGTATGCTTGAATTTTTAGCAAAAATTTGAAACAAATTCCAATTTTTGTGTTTTTCCCTAGTAGAACTTATGATGTAGAACACATTGACAAGAAAAAAAATTTTGCAATCACTTATTTCTTGTCAATGTGTTCGTAAAATGCAATTGAACACGAATTAGGCGAAATAGGGTATGCTTGAATTTTTAGCAAAAATGTGGAAACAAATTCCAATTTTTTTGTGTTTCCCCAGTAGAACTTATGATGTAGAACACATTGACAAGAAAAAAAATTAAAATTTTGCAATGACTTATTTCAAAATGGCGAAATAACGTAAAATGCAATTTGAACACGAATTAGGCGAAATAGGGTATGCTTGAATTTTTAGCAAAAATGTGCAAACAAATTCCAATTTTTTGTGTTTCCCCAGTAGAACTTATGATGTAGAACACATTGACAAGAAAAAAATTAAAATTTGTGCAATCACTTATTTCAAAATGGCGAAATAACGTAAAATGCAATTTGAACACGAATTAGGCGAAATAGGGTATGCTTGAATTTTAGCAAAATGTGGAAACAAATTCCAATTTTTTGTGTTTTCCCAGTAGAACTTATGATGTAGAACACATTGACAAGAAAAAAAATTAAAATTTTTGCAAAACTTATTTCAAAATGGCGAAATGACGTAAAATGCAATTTGAACACGAATTAGGCGAAATAGGGTATGCTTGAATTTTTAGCAAAAATGTGCAAACAAATTCCAATTTTTTTGTGTTTCCCCAGTAGAACTTATGATATAGAACACATTGACAAGAAAAAAAATTGAAATTTTTGCAAAAATTTATTTCAAAATGGCGAAATAACGTATAATGCAATTTGAACACGAATTAGGCGAAATAGGGTATGCTTGAATTTTTAGCAAAAATGTGCAAAAATTTCCAATTTTTTTGTGTTTCCCCAGTAGAACTTATGATGTAGAACACATTGACAAGAAAAAAAAATTAAAATTTTGCAAAACTTATTTCAAAATGGCGAAATAACGTAAAATGCAATTTGAACACGAATTAGGCGAAATAGGGTATGCTTGAATTTTTAGCAAAAATGTGCAAACAAATTCCAATTTTTTGTGTTTCCCCAGTAGAACTTATGATGTAGAACACATTGACAAGAAAAAAATTAAAATTTTGCAATGACTTATTTCAAAATGGCGAAATAACGTAAATGCAATTTGAACACGAATTAGGCGAAATAGGGTATGCTTGAATTTTTAGCAAAAATGTGCAAAAAATTCCAATTTTTTTGTGTTTCCCCAGTAGAACTTATGATGTAGAACACATTGACAAGAAAAAAAATTAAATGTTTTGCAAAAACTTATTTCAAAATGGCGAAATAACGTAAAATGCAATTTGAACACGAATTAGGCGAAATAGGGTATGCTTGAATTTTTAGCAAAAATGTGGAAACAAATTCCAATTTTTTGTGTTTCCCCAGTAGAACTTATGATGTAGAACACATTGACAAGAAAAAAAATTAAAAATTTTTGCAATGACTTATTTCAAAATGGCGAAATAACGTAAAATGCAATTTGAACACGAATTAGGCGAAATAGGGTATGCTTGAATTTTTAGCAAAAAATGTGGAAACAAATTCCAATTTTTTGTGTTTCCCAGTAGAACTTATGATGTAGAACACGTTGACAAGAAAAAAAATTGAAATTTTTGCAATGACTTATTTCAAAATGGCGAAATAACGTAAAATGCAATTTGAACACGAATTAGGCGAAATAGGGTATGCTTGAATTTTTAGCAAAAATGTGCAAAAGAATTTTCCAATTTTTTGTGTTTCCCCAGTAGAACTTATGATGTAGAACACATTGACAAGAAAAAAAATTGAAATTTGTGCAAAATTTTTTTCAATGACTTATTTCAAAATGGCGAAATAACGTAAAAAATGCAAAAATTTGAAACGAATTAGTAGCGAAATAGGGTATGCACATTTGCAATTTGAACACAGATTAGAAAATGTGCAATTTTAGCAAAAATGTGCAAAAAATTCCAATTTTTTGTGTTTCCCCAGTAGAACTTATGATGTAGAACACATTGACAAGAAAAAAAATTGAAATTTTGCAATGACTTATTTCAAAATGGCGAAATAACGTAAAATGCAATTTGAACACGAATTAGGCGAAATAGGGTATGCTTGAATTTTTAGCAAAAATGTGGAAACAAATTCCAATTTTTTGTGTTTCCCAGTAGAACTTATGATGTAGAACACATTGACAAGAAAAAAATTAAAATTTTTGCAATGACTTATTTCAAAATGGCGAAATAACGTAAAATGCAATTTGAACACGAATTAGGCGAAATAGGGTATGTTTGAATTTTTAGCAAAAATGTGGAAACAAATTCCAATTTTTTTGCGTTTCCCCAGTAGAACTTATGATGTAGAACACATTGACAAGAAAAAAAATTAAAATTCTTGCAATCACTTATTTCAAAATGGCGAAATAACGTAAAATGCAATTTGAACACGAATTAGGCGAAATAGGGTATGCTTGAACTTTTAGCAAAAATTTGAAACAAATTCCAATTTTTTGTGTTTCCCCAGTAGAACTTATGATGTAGAACACATTGACAAGAAAAAAATTAAAATTTTGCAATGACTTATTTCAAAATGGCGAAATAACGTAAAATGCAATTTGAACACGAATTAGGCGAAATAGGGTATGCTTGAATTTTTAGCAAAAATGTGGAAACAAATTCCAATTTTTTGTGTTTCCCAGTTGAACTTATGATGTAGAACACATTGAAAAGAAAAAAAAATTAAAATTTTTGCAATGACTTATTTGAAAATGGCGAAATAACGTAAAATGCAATTTGAACACGAATTAGGCGAAATAGGGTATGCTTGAACTTTTAGCAAAAATGTGGAAACAAATTCCAATTTTTTTGCGTTTCCCCCGTAGACCTTATGATGTAGAACACATTGACAAGAAAAAAAAATTAAAATTTTGCAATGACTTATTTCAAAATGGCGAAATAACGTAAAATGCAATTTGAACACGAATTAGGCGAAATAGGGTATGTTTGAATTTTTAGCAAAAATGTGGAAACAAATTCCAATTTTTTGTGTTTCCCCAGTAGAACTTATGATGCTGAACACATTAACAAGATAAAAAATTGAAATTTTTTGCAATCACTTATTTCAAAATGGCGAAATAACGTAAAATGCAATTTGAACACGAATTAGGCGAAATAGGGTATGCTTGAATTTTAGCAAAAAATTGGGCACAAATTCCAATTTTTTGTGTTTCCCCAGTAGAACTTATGATGTAGAACACATTGACAAGAAAAAAAATTAAAATTTTGCAATGACTTATTTCAAAATGGCGAAATAACGTAAAATGCAATTTGAACACGAATTAGGCGAAATAGGGTATGTTTGAATTTTTAGCAAAAATGTGAAAACAAAATCCATTTTTTTGTGTTTCCCCAGTTGAACTTATGATGTAAAACACATTGACAAGAAAAAAAATTAAAATTTTTGCAATGACTTATTTCAAAATGGCGAAATAACGTAAAATGCAATTGGAACACGAATTAGGCGAAATAGGGTATGCTTGAACGTTTAGCAAAAATTTGGAAACAAATTCCAATTTTTTGTGTTTCCCCCAGTAGAACTTATGATGTAGAACACATTGACAAGAAAAAAAAAAAATTTTTGCAATGACTTATTTCAAAATGGCGAAATAACGTAAAATGCAATTTGAACACGAATTAGGCGAAATAGGGTATGTTTGAATTTTTAGCAAAAATGTGGAAACAAATTCCAATTTTTTGTGTTTCCCCAGTAGAACTTATGATGTAGAACACATTGACAAGAAAAAAATTAAAATTTTTGCAATGACTGATTTCAATATGGCGAAATAACGTAAAATGCAATTTGAACACGAATTAGGCGAAATAGGGTATGCTTTAAATTTTAGCAAAAATGTGGAAACAAATTCAATTTTTTGTGTTTCCCAGTTGAACTTATGATGTAGAACACATTGACAAGAAAAAAAATTAAAATTTTGCAATGACTTATTTCAAAATGGCGAAATAACGTAAAATGCAAATTGAACACGAATTAGGCGAAATAGGGTATGCTTGAACTTTTAGCAAAAATGTGGAAACAAATTCCAATTTTTTTGTGTTTCCCCAGTAGAACTTATGATGTAGAACACATTGACAAGAAAAAAATTAAATTTTTGCAATGACTTATTTCAAAATGGCGAAATAACGTAAAATGCAATTTGAACACGAATTAGGCGAAATAGGGTATGCTTGAATTTTTAGCAAAAATGTGGATACAAATTCCAATTTTTTTGTGTTTCCCCAGTTGAACTTATGATGTAGAACACATTGACAAGAAAAAAAATTAAAATTTTTGCAATGACTTATTTCAAAATGGCGAAATAACTTAAAATTTTATTTTAACACGAATTACGCCAAATAGGGTATGCTTGAATTTTTAGCAAAATGTGCAAAAAATTTCCAATTTTTCTGTGTTTCCCCAGTAGAACTTATGATGTAGAACACATTAACAAGAAAAAAATTGAAATTTTTGCAAAATTTTTTTCAAAATGGCGAAATGACGTATAATGCAATTTGAACACGAATTAGGCGAAATAGGGTATGCTTGAATTTTTAGCAAAATGTGCAAAAAATTTTCAATTTTTTTGTGTTTCCCTAGTAGAACTTAATGATGTAGAACACATTAACAAGAAAAAAAATTGAAATTTGTGCAAAAAATTTTTTCAAAATGGCGAAATGACGTATAATGCAATTTGAACACGAATTAGGCGAAATAGGGTATGCTTGAATTTTTAGCAAAAATGTGCAAAAATTTTGCAATTTTTTTGTGTTTCTCAGTAGAACTTATGATGTAGAACACATTGACAAGAAAAAAAATTGAAATTTTTGCAAAAATTTATTTCAAAATGGCGAAATGACGTATAATGCAATTTGAACACGAATTAGGCGAAATAGGGTATGCTTGAATTTTTAGCAAAAATGTGCAAAAATTTTCCAATTTTTTGTGTTTCCCTAGTAGAACTTATGATGTAGAACACATTAACAAGAAAAAAATTGAAATTTTTGAATTTTTTTTCAAAATGGCGAAATGACGTATAATGCAATTTGAACACGAATTAGGCGAAATAGGGTATGCTTGAATTTTTATCAAAAATGTGCAAAAAATTTTCCAATTTTTTGTGTTTCCCTAGTAGAACTTATGATGTAGAACACATTAAGAAGAAAAAAAATTGAAATTTGTGCAAATTTTTTTTCAAAATGGCGAAATGACGTATAATGCAATTTGAACACGAATTAGGCGAAATAGGGTATGCTTGAATTTTATCAAAAATGTGCAAAAATTTTCCAATTTTTTGTGTTTCCCTAGTAGAACTTATGATGTAGAACACATTAAGAAGAAAAAAAATTGAAATTTTTGCAAAATTTTTTTTCAAAATGGCGAAATGACGTATAATGCAATTTGAACACGAATTAGGCGAAATAGGGTATGCTTGAATTTTTATCAAAAATGTGCAAAAATTTTCCAATTTTTTTGTGTTTCCCTAGTAGAACTTATGATGTAGAACACATTAAGAAGAAAAAAAATTGAAATTTGTGCAAAATTTTTTTTCAAAATGGCGAAATGACGTATAATGCAATTTGAACACGAATTAGGCGAAATAGGGTATGCTTGAATTTTTAGCAAAAATGTGCAAAAATTTTCCAATTTTTTTGTGTTTCCCCAGTAGAACTTATGATGTAGAACACATTAACAAGAAAAAAATTGAAATTGTTGCAAAATTTTTTTCAAAATGGCGAAATGACGTATAATGCAATTTGAACACGAATTAGGCGAAATAGGGTATGCTTGAATTTTTAGCAAAAATGTGCAAAAATTTTCCAATTTTTTTGTGTTTCCCTAGTAGAACTTATGATGTAGAACACATTAACAAGAAAAAAATTGAAATTTGTGCAAATTTTTTTTTCAAAATGGCGAAATGACGTATAATGCAATTTGAACACGAATTAGGCGAAATAGGGTATGCTTGAATTTTTAGCAAAAATGTGCAAAAATTTTCCAATTTTTTGTGTTTCCCTAGTAGAACTTATGATGTAGAACACATTAACAAGAAAAAAAATTGAAATTTTTGCAAAAATTTTTTCAAAATGGCGAAATGATGTATAATGCAGTTTTGAACACGAATTAGGCGAAATAGGGTATGCTTGAATTTTTATCAAAAATGTGCAAAAATTTTCCAATTTTTTTGTGTTTCCCTAGTAGAACTTATGATGTAGAACACATTAAGAAGAAAAAAATTGAAATTTTTGCAAAATTTTTTTTCAAAATGGCGAAATGACGTATAATGCAATTTGAACACGAATTAGGCGAAATAGGGTATGCTTGAATTTTTAGCAAAATGTGCAAAAATTTTCCAATTTTTTGTGTTTCCCCAGTAGAACTTATGATGTAGAACACATTAAGAAGAAAAAAAATTGAAATTTTTGCAAAATTTTTTTCAAAATGGCGAAATGACGTATAATGCAATTTGAACACGAATTAGGCGAAATAGGGTATGCTTGAATTTTTATCAAAAATGTGCAAAAATTTTCCAATTTTTTTGTGTTTCCCTAGTAGAACTTATGATGTAGAACACATTAAGAAGAAAAAAAATTGAAATTTGTGCAAAAATTTTTTCAAAATGGCGAAATGACGTATAATGCAATTTGAACACGAATTAGGCGAAATAGGGTATGCTTGAATTTTTAGCAAAAATGTGCAAAAATTTTCCAATTTTTTTGTGTTTCCCTAGTAGAACTTATGATGTAGAACACATTAACAAGAAAAAAAATTGAAATTTGTGCAAAATTTTTTTCAAAATGGCGAAATGACGTATAATGCAATTTGAACACGAATTAGGCGAAATAGGGTATGCTTGAATTTTTAGCAAAAATGTGCAAAAATTTTCCAATTTTTTTGTGTTTCTCCAGTAGAAGTTATGATGTAGAACACATTGACAAGAAAAAAATTGAAATTGTTGCAAAAATTTATTTCAAAATGGCGAAATGACGTATAATGCAATTTGAACACGAATTAGGCGAAATAGGGTATGCTTGAATTTTTATCAAAAATGTGCAAAAATTTTCCAATTTTTTGTGTTTCCCAGTAGAACTTATGATGTAGAACACATTAACAAGAAAAAAAATTGAAATTTTTGAAATTTTTTTCAAAATGGCGAAATGATGTATAATGCAATTTGAACACGAATTAGGCGAAATAGGGTATGCTTGAATTTTTATCAAAAATGTGCAAAAATTTTCCAATTTTTTTGTGTTTCCCTAGTAGAACTTATGATGTAGAACACATTAACAAGAAAAAAATTGAAATTTGTGCAAAATTTTTTTTCAAAATGGCGAAATGACGTATAATGCAATTTGAACACGAATTAGGCGAAATAGGGTATGCTTGAATTTTTATCAAAAATGTGCAAAAATTTTCCAATTTTTTTGTGTTTCCTAGTAGAACTTATAATGTAGAACACATTAACAAGAAAAAAATTGAAATTTTTGCAAAATTTTTTTCAAAATGGCGAAATGACGTATAATGCAATTTGAACACGAAATAGGCGAAATAGGGTATGCTTGAATTTTTAGCAAAAATGTGCAAAAATTTTCCAATTTTTTTGTGTTTCCCTAGTAGAACTTATGATGTAGAACACATTAACAAGAAAAAAATTGAAATTTTTGCAAAATTTTTTTCAAAATGGCGAAATGACGTATAATGCAATTTGAACACGAATTAGGCGAAATAGGGTATGCTTGAATTTTTAGCAAAAATGTGCAAAAATTTTCCAATTTTTTTGTTGTTTCCCCAGTAGAACTTATAATGTAGAACACATTAACAAGAAAAAAAATTGAAATTTGTGCAAAATTTTTTTCAAAATGGCGAAATGACGTATAATGCAATTTGAACACGAATTAGGCGAAATAGGGTATGCTTGAATTTTTATCAAAAATGTGCAAAAATTTTCCAATTTTTTGTGTTTCCCTAGTAGAACTTATGATGTAGAACACATTAAGAAGAAAAAAAAAATTGAAATTTGTGCAAAATTTTTTTTCAAAATGGCGAAATGACGTATAATGCAATTTGAACACGAATTAGGCGAAATAGGGTACGCTTGAATTTTTAGCAAAAATGTGCAAAAATGTTCCAATTTTTTTGTGTTTTCCCAGTAGAACTTATGATGTAGAACAAATTAAAAAAAAAAAAATTAAAATTTTTGCAATGACTTATTTCAAAATGGCGAAATAACGTAAAATGCAATTTGAACACGAATTAGGCGAAATAGGGTATGTTTGAATTTTTAGCAAAAATGTGGAAACAAATTCCAATTTTTTTGTGTTTCCCCAGTTGAACTTATGATGTAGAACACAGTGACAAGAAAAAAAATTAAAATTTTTGCAATGACTTATTTCAAAATGGCGAAATAACATAAAATGAAAATTGAACACGAATTAGGCGAAATAGGGTATGCTTGAACTTTTAGCAAAATTTGGAAACAAATTCTAATTTTTTGTGTTTTCCCAGTAGAACTTATGATGGAGAACACATTGACAAGAAAAAAATTAAAATTTGTGCAATGACTTATTTCAAAATGGCGAAATAACGTAAAATGCAATTTGAACACGAATTAGGTGAAATAGGGTATGTTTGAATTTTTAGCAAAAATGTGGAAACAAATTCCAATTTTTTTGTGTTTCCCCAGTTGAACTTATGATGTAGAACACATTGACAAGAAAAAAAATTAAACATTTTGGAATGACTTATTCAGAACACATTGACAAGAAAAGAAATTAAAATTTGTGCAATGACTTATTTCAAAATGGCGAAATAACGTAAAATGCAATTTGAACACGAATTAGGTGAAATAGGGTATGTTTGAATTTTTAGCAAAAATGTGGAAACAAATTCCAATTTTTTGTGTTTCCCCAGTTGAACTTATGATGTAGAACACATTGACAAGAAAAAAAAATGACAAATTTTCCAATGACTTATTTCAAAATGGCGAAATAACGTAAAATGCAAATTGAACACGAATTAGGCGAAATAGGGTATGCTTGAACTTTAAGCAAAAATTTGGAAACAAATTCCAATTTTTTTGTGTTTCCCCAGTTGAACTTATGATGTAGAACACATTGACAAGAAAAAAAATTAAAATTTTTGCAATGACTTATTTGAAAATGGCGAAATAACGTAAAATGCAATTTGAACACGAATTAGGCGAAATTGGGTATGTTTGAATTTTTAGCAAAAATGTGGAAACAAATTCCAATTTTTTTTTTGTTTCCCCAGTAGAACTTATGATGTAGAACACATTGACAAGAAAAAAAAAATAAAATTTTTGAAAATCACTTATTTCAAAATGGCGAAATAACGTAAAATGCAATTTGAACACGAATTAGGCGAAATTGGGTATGCTTGAATTTTTAGCAAAAATTGGGTACAAATTCCAATTTTTTTGTGTTTCCCCAGTAGAACTTATTATGTAGAACACATTGACAAGAAACAAAATTAAAATTTTCGCAATGACTTATTTGAAAATGGCGAAATAACGTAAAATGCAATTTGAACACGAATTAGGCGAAATAGGGTATGTTTGAATTTTTAGCAAAAATGTGGAAACAAATTCCAATTTTTTTGTGTTTCCCCAGTAGAACTTATGATGTAGAACACATTGACAAGAAAAAAAATAAAATTTTTGCAATCACTTATTTCAAAATGGCGAAATAACGTAAAATGCAATTTGAACACGAATTACGCGAAATAGGACATTCTTGAATTTTTAGCAAAAATTTGGAAACAAATTCCAATTTTTTTGTGTTTCCCCAGTAGAACTTATAATGTAGAACACATTGACAAGAAAAAAAATTAAAAATTTTTGCAAAAACTATTTCAAAATGGCGAAATGACGTAAAATGCAATTTGAACACGAATTAGGCGAAATAGGGTATGTTTGAATTTTTAGCAAAAATGTGGAAACAAATTCCAATTTTTTGTGTTTCCCAGTAGAACTTATGATGTAGAACACATTGACAAGAAAAAAAAAATTTTGCAATGACTTATTTCAAAATGGCGAAATAACGTAAAATGCAATTTGAACACGAATTAGGCGAAATAGGGTATGCTTGAATTTTTAGCAAAATGTGGATACAAATTCCAATTTTTTGTGTTCCTCAGTTGAACTTATGATGTAGAACACATTGACAAGAAAAAAAAAATTAAAATTTTTGCAATGACTTATTTGAAAATGGCGAAATAACGTAAAATGCAATTTGAACACGAATTAGGCGAAATAGGGTATGTTTGAATTTTTAGCAAAAATGTGGATACAAATTCGAATTTTTTTGTGTTTCCCCAGTTGAACTTATGATGTAGAACACATTGACAAGAAAAAAAATTAAAATTTTGCAATGACTTATTTCAAAATGGCGAAATAACGTAAAATGCAAATTGAACACGAATTAGGCGAAATAGGGTATGCTTGAATTTTTAGCAAAAATGTGCAAAAATTTTCCAATTTTTTGTGTTTCCCCAGTAGAACTTATTATGTAGAACACATTGATAAGAAAAAAAATCAAAATTTTGCAATGACTTATTTCAAAATGGTGAAATAACGTAAAATGCAATTTGAACACGAATTAGGCGAAATAGGGTATGCTTGAATTTTTAGCAAAAATGTGGATACAAATTCGAATTTTTTTGTGTTTCCCCAGTTGAACTTATGATGTAGAACACAGTGACAAGAAAAAAAATTAAAATTTTTGCAATGACTTATTTCAAAATTGCGAAATAACATAAAATGAAAATTGAACACGAATTAGGCGAAATAGGGTATGCTTGAATTTTTAGCAAAAATGTGGATACAAATTCCAATTTTTTTGTGTTTTCCCAGTTGAACTTATGATGTAGAACACAGTGACAAGAAAAAAAAATTAAATTTTTGCAATGACTTATTTCAAAATGGCGAAATAACATAAAATGAAAATTGAACACGAATTAGGCGAAATAGGGTATGCTTGAACTTTTAGCAAAAATTTGGAAACAAATTCCAATTTTTTTGTGTTTTCCCAGTAGAACTTATGATGGAGAACACATTGACAAGAAAAAAAATTAAAATTTGTGCAATGACTTATTTCAAAATGGCGAAATAACGTAAAATGCAATTTGAACACGAATTAGGTGAAATAGGGTATGTTTGAATTTTTAGCAAAAATGTGGAAACAAATTCCAATTTTTTGTGTTTCCCCAGTTGAACTTATGATGTGAACACATTGACAAGAAAAAAATTAACATTGACAAACACAAAAGAAAAAAATTAAAATTTGTGCAATGACTTATTTCAAAATGGCGAAATAACGTAAAATGCAATTTGAACACGAATTAGGTGAAATAGGGTATGTTTGAATTTTTAGCAAAAATGTGGAAACAAATTCCAACTTTTTTGTGTTTCCCCAGTTGAACTTATGATGTAGAACACATTGACAAGAAAAAAAATTAAACATTTTGGAATGACTTATTTCAAAATGGCGAAATAACGTAAAATGCAAATTGAACACGAATTAGGCGAAATAGGGTATGCTTGAACTTTTAGCAAAAATTTGGAAACAAATTCCAATTTTTGTGTGTTTCCCCAGTTGAACTTATGATGTAGAACACATTGACAAGAAAAAAAATTAAAATTTTTGCAATGACTTATTTGAAAATGGCGAAATAACGTAAAATGCAATTTGAACACGAATTAGGCGAAATTGGGTATGTTTGAATTTTTAGCAAAATGTGGAAACAAATTCCAATTTTTTGTGTTTCCCCAGTAGAACTTATGATGTAGAACACATTGACAAGAAAAAAAAATAAAATTTTTGAAAATCACTTATTTCAAAATGGCGAAATAACGTAAAATGCAATTTGAACACGAATTAGGCGAAATTGGGTATGCTTGAATTTTTAGCAAAAAATTGGGTACAAATTCCAATTTTTTTGTGTTTCCACAGAAGAACTAAAGAAGTAAAACACATTGATAAGAAAAAAAATTAAAATTTTCGCAATGACTTATTTGAAAATGGCGAAATAACGTAAAATGCAATTTGAACACGAATTAGGCGAAATAGGGTATGTTTGAATTTTTAGCAAAAATGTGGAAACAAATTCCAATTTTTTTGTGTTTCCCCAGTAGAACTTATGATGTAAAACACATTGACAAGAAAAAAAAATAAAATTTTTGCAATCACTTATTTCAAAATGGCGAAATAACGTAAAATGCAATTTGAACACGAATTAGGCGAAATAGGGTATGCTTGAACGTTTAGCAAAAATTTGGAAACAAATTCCAATTTTTTTGTGTTTCCCCAGTAGAACTTATAATGTAGAACACATTGACAAGAAAAAAAATTAAAATTTTTGCAATGACTTATTTCAAAATGGCGAAATAACGTAAAATGCAATTTGAACACGAATTAGGCGAAATAGGGTATGTTTGAATTTTTAGCATAAAGGCACAAACAAGTTGATCGGATGTTCTTCGTGTAGGGTAGGAGTTAAGATCTAGAACACATTGACAAGAAAAAAAAAAATTTTTGCAATGACTTATTTCAAAAAGGCGAAACAACGTAAAATGAAATTTGAACACGAATTAGGCGAAAAAGGGAATGATTGAATTTTTAGCAAAAATGTGGATACAAATTCCAATTTTTTTGTGTTTCCTCAGTTGAACTTATGATGTAGAACACATTGACATGAAAAAAAATTAAAATTTTTGCAATGACTTATTTGAAAATGGCGAAATAACGTAAAATGCAATTTGAACACGAATTAGGCGAAATAGGGTATGTTTGAATTTTTAGCAAAATGTGGAAACAAATTCCAATTTTTTGTGTTTCCCCAGTTGAACTTATGATGTAGAACACATTGACAAGAAAAAAAATTAAAAAAATTTTGCAATGACTTATTTCAAAATGGCGAAATAACGTAAAATGCAAATTGAACACGAATTAGGCGAAATAGGGTATGCCTGAATTTTTAGCAAAAATTTGCAAACAAATTTCCAATTTTTTTGTGTTTCCCCAGTAGAACTTATTATGTAGAACACATTGACAAGAAAAAAATTACAATTTTTGCAATGACTTATTTCAAAATGGTGAAATAACGTAAAATGCAATTTGAACACGAATTAGGCGAAATAGGGTATGCTTGAATTTTTAGCAAAAATGTGGATACAAATTCAATTTTTTGTGTTTCCCCAGTTGAACTTATGATGTAGAACACAGTGACAAGAAAAAAAAATAAAAATTTTGCAATGACTTATTTCAAAATGGCGAAATAACATAAAATGAAAATTGAACACGAATTAGGCGAAATAGGGTATGCTTGAATTTTTAGCAAAAATGTGGATACAAATTCCAATTTTTTTGTGTTTCCCCAGTTGAACTTATGATGTAGAACACATTGACAAGAAAAAAATTAAATTTTGCAATGACTTATTTCAAAATGGCGAAATAACGTAAAATGCAATTTGAACACGAATTAGGCGAAATAGGGTATGCTTGAATTTTTAGCAAAAATGTGGATACAAATGCGAATTTTTTTGTGTTTCCCCAATTGAACTTATGATGTAGAACACAGTGACAAGAAAAAAATTAAAATTCTTGCAATCACTTATTTCAAAATGGCGAAATAACGTAAAATGCATTTTGAACACGAATTAGGCGAAATAGGACATGCTTGAATTTTTAGCAAAAATGTGTAAACAAATTCAAATTTTTTTGTGTTTTCCCAGTAGAACTTATGATGGAGAACACATTGACAAGAAAAAAATTAAAATTTGTGCAAACACTTATTTCAAAATGGCGAAATAACGTAAAATGCAATTTGAACACGAATTAGGTGAAATAGGGTATGTTTGAATTTTTAGCAAAAATGTGGAAACAAATTCCAATTTTTTGTGTTTCCCCAGTTGAACTTATGATGTAGAACACATTGACAAGAAAAAAAATTAAACATTTTGGAATGACTTATTTCAAAATGGCGAAATAACGTAAAATGCAAATTGAACACGAATTAGGCGAAATAGTGTATGCTTGAATTTTTAGCAAAAATGTGCAAAAATTCCAATTTTTTTGTGTTTTCCCAGTAGAACTTATGATGTAGAACACATTGACAAGAAAAAAAATTAAAATTTGTGCAATGACTTATTTCAAAATGGCGAAATAACGTAAAATGCAATTTGAACACGAATTAGGTGAAATAGGGTATGTTTGAATTTTTAGCAAAAATGTGCAAAAATTTTCCAATTTTTTGTGTTTCCCCAGTTGAACTTATGATGTAGAACACATTGACAAGAAAAAAATTAAACATTTTGGAATGACTTATTTCAAAATGGCGAAATAACGTAAAATGCAAATTGAACACGAATTAGGCGAAATAGGACATGCTTGAATTTTTAGCAAAAATGTGCAAACAAATTCCAATTTTTTGTGTTTCCCCAGTAGAACTTATGATGTAGAACACATTGAAAAAAAAAAAAAAAAAATTAAAATTTTTGCAATGACTTATTTGAAAATGGCGAAATAACGTAAAATGCAATTTGAACACGAATTAGGCGAAATTGGGTATGTTTGAATTTTTAGCAAAAATGTGGATACAAATTCCAATTTTTTTTGTGTTTCCCCAGTTGAACTTATGATGTAGAACACATTGACAAGAAAAAAATTAAAATTTTTGCAATGACTTATTTCAAAATGGCGAAATAACGTAAAATGCAAATTTAACACGAATTAGGCGAAATAGGGTATGCTTGAATTTTAGCAAAAATTTGGAAACAAATTCCAATTTTTTGTGTTTTCCCAGTAGAACTTATGATGTAGAACACATTGACAAGAAAAAAAATTAAAATTTTGCAATGACTTATTTCAAAATGGCGAAATAACGTAAAATGCAATTTGAACACGAATTAGGCGAAATAGGGTATGTTTGAATTTTTAGCAAAATGTGGAAACAAATTCCAATTTTTTGTGTTTCCCCAGTTGAACTTATGATGTAGAACACATTGACAAGAAAAAAAATTAAAATTTTGCAATGACTTATTTCAAAATGGCGAAATAACGTAAAATGCAATTTGAACACGAATTAGGCGAAATAGGGTATGCTTGAACTTTTAGCAAAAATTTGGAAACAAATTCCAATTTTTTTGTGTTTTCCCAGTAGAACTTATGATGTAGAACACATTGACAAGAAAAAAATTAAAATTTTGCAATGACTTATTTCAAAATGGCGAAATAACGTAAAATGCAATTTGAACACGAATTAGGCGAAATAGGGTATGTTTGAATTTTTAGCAAAAATGTGGAAACAAATTCCAATTTTTTTTGTTTTCCCAGTTGAACTTATGATGTAGAACACATTGACAAGAAAAAAAATTAAAAATTTTGGAATGACTTATTTCAAAATGGCGAAATAACGTAAAATGCAAATTGAACACGAATTAGGCGAAATAGGGTATGCTTGAATTTTTAGCAAAAATGTGGAAAAATTTTTCAATTTTTTTGTGTTTTCCCAGTAGAACTTATGATGTAGAACACATTGACAAGAAAAAAATTAAAATTTGTGCAATGACTTATTTCAAAATGGCGAAATAACGTAAAATGCAATTTGAACACGAATTAGGCGAAATAGGGTATGTTTGAATTTTTAGCAAAAATGTGGAAACAAATTCCAATTTTTTTTGTTTCCCCAGTTGAACTTATGATGTAGAACACATTGACAAGAAAAAAAATTAAACATTTTGCAATGACTTATTTCAAAATGGCGAAATAACGTAAAATGCAAATTGAACACGAATTAGGCGAAATAGGACAAGCTTGAATTTTTAGCAAAAATGTGAAAACAAATTCCAATTTTTTGTGTTTCCCCAGTAGAACTTATGATGTAGAACACATTGACAAGAAAAAAAAATTAAAATTTTTGCAATGACTTATTTCAAAATGGCGAAATAACGTAAAATGCAATTTGAACACGAATTAGGCGAAATAGGGTATGTTTGAATTTTTAGCAAAAATGTGGAAACAAATTCCAATTTTTTGTGTTTCCCAGTTGAACTTATGATGTAGAACACATTGACAAGAAAAAAAATTAAAATTTTTGCAATGACTTATTTCAAAATGGCGAAATAACATAAAATGAAAATTGAACACGAATTAGGCGAAATAGGGTATGCTTGAATTTTTAGCAAAAATGTGGATACAAATTCCAATTTTTTTGTGTTTCCCCAGTTGAACTTATGATGTAGAACACATTGACAAGAAAAAAAATTAAAATTTTGCAATCACTTATTTCAAAATGGCGAAATAACGTAAAATGCAAATTGAACACGAATTAGGCGAAATAGGGTATGCTTGAACTTTTAGCAAAAATTTGGAAACAAATTCTAATTTTTTTGTGTTTTCCCAGTAGAACTTATGATGGAGAACACATTGACAAGAAAAAAATTAAAAATTTTGCAATGACTTATTTCAAAATGGCGAAATAACGTAAAATGCAATTTGAACACGAATTAGGCGAAATAGGGTATGTTTGAATTTTTAGCAAAAATGTGGAAACAAATTCCAATTTTTTGTGTTTCCCCAGTTGAACTTATGATGTAGAACACATTGACAAGAAAAAAAAATAAAATTTTTGGAATGACTTATTTCAAAATGGCGTAATAACGTAAAATGCAATTTGAACACGAATTAGGCGAAATAGGGTATGCTTGAACTTTTAGCAAAATTTGGAAACAAATTCTAATTTTTTGTGTTTTCCCAGTAGAACTTATGATGTAGAACACATTGACAAGAAAAAAAAAAAATTAAAATTTGTGCAATGACTTATTTCAAAATGGCGAAATAACGTAAAATGCAATTTGAACACGAATTAGGTGAAATAGGGTATGTTTGAATTTTTAGCAAAAATGTGGAAACAAATTCCAATTTTTTGTGTTTCCCCAGTTGAACTTATGATGTAGAACACATTGACAAGAAAAAAAAATTAGAATTCTTGCAATCACTTATTTCAAAATGGCGAAATAACGTAAAATGCAATTTGAACACGAATTAGGCGAAATAGGGTATGCTTGAACTTGTAGCAAAAATGTGGAACCAAATTCCAATTTTTTTGCGTTTCCCCAGTAGAGCTTATGATGTAGAACACATTGACAAGAAAAAAATTAAAATTTTGCAATGACTTATTTCAAAAATGGCGAAATAACGTAAAATGCAATTTGAACACGAATTAGGCGAAATTGGGTATGTTTGAATTTTTAGCAAAATGTGGAAACAAATTCCAATTTTTTGTGTTTCCCCAGTAGAACTTATGATGTAGAACACATTGACAAGAAAAAAAATAAAATTTTGCAATGACTTATTTCAAAATGGCGAAATAACGTAAAATGCAAATTGAACACGAATTAGGCGAAATAGGGTATGCTTGAATTTTTAGCAAAAATGTGGATACAAATTCGAATTTTTTTGTGTTTCCCCAGTTGAACTTATGATGTAGAACACAGTGACAAGAAAAAAAATAAAAATTTTTGCAATGACTTATTTCAAAATGGCGAAATAACAGAAAATGAAAATTGAACACGAATTAGGCGAAATAGGGTATGCTTGAATTTTTAGCAAAAATGTGGATACAAATTCCAATTTTTTTGTGTTTCCCCAGTTGAACTTATGATGTAGAACACATTGACAAGAAAAAAAATTAAAATTTTGGAATGACTTATTTCAAAATGGCGAAATAACGTAAAATGCAAATTGAACACGAATTAGGCGAAATAGGGTATGCTTGAACTTTTAGCAAAAATTTGGAAACAAATTCCAATTTTTTTGTGTTTCCCCAGTTGAACTTATGATGTAGAACACATTGACAAGAAAAAAAATTAAAATTTTTGCAATGACTTATTTGAAAATGGCGAAATAACGTAAAATGCAATTTGAACACGAATTAGGCGAAATTGGGTATGTTTGAATTTTTAGCAAAAATGTGGAAACAAATTCCAATTTTTTGTGTTTCCCCAGTAGAACTTATGATGTAGAACACATTGACAAGAAAAAAAAAAATAAAATTTTGAAAATCACTTATTTCAAAATGGCGAAATAACGTAAAATGCAATTTGAACACGAATTAGGCGAAATTGGGTATGCTTGAATTTTTAGCAAAAATGTGCAAAAATTTCCAATTTTTTGTGTTTCCCCAGTAAAACTTATGATGTAGAACACATTGACAAGAAAAAAAATTAAAATTTTGCAATGACTTATTTGAAAATGGCGAAATAACGTAAAATGCAATTTGAACACGAATTAGGCGAAATAGGGTATGTTTGAATTTTTAGCAAAAATGTGGGAAACAAATTCCAATTTTTTTGTGTTTCCCCAGTTGAACTTATGATGTAGAACACAGTGACAAGAAAAAAAAAATAAAATTTTTGCAATCACTTATTTCAAAATGGCGAAATAACGTAAAATGCAATTTGAACACGAATTAGGCGAAATAGGGTATGCTTGAACGTTTAGCAAAAATTTGGAAACAAATTCCAATTTTTTTGTGTTTTCCCAGTAGAACTTATAATGTAGAACACATTGACAAGAAAAAAAATTAAAATTTTTGCAATGACTTATTTCAAAATGGCGAAATAACGTAAAATGCAATTTGAACACGAATTAGGCGAAATAGGGTATGTTTGAATTTTTAGCAAAAATGTGGAAACAAATTCCAATTTTTTGTGTTTCCCCAGTAGAACTTATGATGTAGAACACATTGACAAGAAAAAAAAAAAATTTTGCAATGACTTATTTCAAAATGGCGAAATAACGTAAAATGCAATTTGAACACGAATTAGGCGAAATAGGGTATGCTTGAATTTTTAGCAAAAATGTGGAACAAATTCCAATTTTTTTGTATTTTTCCAGTTGAACTTATGATGTAGAACACATTGACAAGAAAAAAAATTAAAATTTTTGCAATGACTTATTTGAAAATGGCGAAATAACGTAAAATGCAATTTGAACACGAATTAGGCGAAATAGGGTATGTTTGAATTTTAGCAAAAATGTGGAAACAAATTCCAATTTTTTTGTGTTTCCCCAGTTGAACTTATGATGTAGAACACATTGACAAGAAAAAAATTTAAAATTTTGCAATGACTTATTTCAAAATGGCGAAATAACGTAAAATGCAAATTGAACACGAATTAGGCGAAATAGGGTATGCCTGAACTTTTAGCAAAAATTTGGAAACAAATTCCAATTTTTTTGTGTTTCCCCAGTAGAACTTATTATGTAGAACACATTGACAAGAAAAAAAATTACAATTTTTGCAATGACTTATTTCAAAATGGTGAAATAACGTAAAATGCAATTTGAACACGAATTAGGCGAAATAGGGTATGCTTGAATTTTTAGCAAAAATGTGGATACAAATTCAATTTTTTGTGTTTCCCCAGTTGAACTTATGATGTAGAACACATGACAAGAAAAAAATTAAAATTTTTGCAAAAATTGACTTCTTAATGGCGAAATAACATAAAATGCAAATTGAACACGAATTAGGCGAAATAGGGTATGCTTGAATTTTTAGCAAAAATGTGGATACAAATTCCAATTTTTTTGTGTTTTCCCAGTTGAACTTATGATGTAGAACACATTGACAAGAAAAAAAAATTAAAATTTTTGCAATGACTTATTTCAAAATGGCGAAATAACATAAAATGCAATTTGAACACGAATTAGGCGAAATAGGGTATGCTTGAATTTTTAGGAAAAAATGTGCAAACAAAATCCAGTTTTTTTGTGTTTCCCCAGTTGAACTTATGATGTAGAACACATTGACAAGAAAAAAAATTAAAATTTGTGCAATGACTTATTTCAAAATGGCGAAATAACATAAAATGAAAATTGAACACGAATTAGGCGAAATAGGGTATGCTTGAATTTTAGCAAAAATTTGGAAACAAATTCTAATTTTTTTGTGTTTTCCCAGTAGAACTTATGATGGAGAACACATTGACAAGAAAAAAATTAAAATTTTGCAATGACTTATTTCAAAATGGCGAAATAACGTAAAATGCAATTTGAACACGAATTAGGTGAAATAGGGTATGTTTGAATTTTTAGCAAAAATGTGGAAACAAATTCCAATTTTTTTGTGTTTCCCCAGTTGAACTTATGATGTAGAACACATTGACAAGAAAAAAAATTAAACATTTTGCAATGACTTATTTCAAAATGGCGAAATAACGTAAAATGCAAATTGAACACGAATTAGGCGAAATAGGGTATGCTTGAATTTTTAGCAAAAATTTGGAAACAAATTCCAATTTTTTGTGTTTTCCCAGTAGAACTTATGATGTAGAACACATTGACAAGAAAAAAAAAAAAATAAAATTTGTGCAATGACTTATTTCAAAATGGCGAAATAACGTAAAATGCAATTTGAACACGAATTAGGTGAAATAGGGTATGTTTGAATTTTTAGCAAAAATGTGGAAACAAATTCCAACTTTTTTGTGTTTCCCCAGTTGAACTTATGATGTAGAACACATTGACACGAAAAAAAATTAAACATTTTGGAATGACTTATTTCAAAATGGCGAAATAACGTAAAATGCAAATTGAACACGAATTAGGCGAAATAGGGTATGCTTGAATTTTTAGCAAAAATTGTGAAAAAAATTCCAATTTTTTGTGTTTTCCCAGTAGAACTTATGATGTAGAATACATTGACAAGAAAAAAAATTAAAATTTTTGCAATGACTTATTTGAAAATGGCGAAATAACGTAAAATGCAATTTGAACACGAATTAGGCGAAATTGGGTATGTTTGAATTTTTAGCAAAAATGTGGAAACAAATTCCAATTTTTTGTGTTTCCCAGTAGAACTTATGATGTAGAACACATTGACAAGAAAAAAATTAAAATTTTTGCAATGACTTATTTCAAAATGGCGAAATAACGTAAAATGCAATTTGAACACGAATTAGGCTAAATAGGGTATGCTTGAATTTTTAGCAAAAATGTGGATACAAATTCAATTTTTTGTGTTTCCCCAGTTGAACTTATGATGTAGAACACATTGACAAGAAAAAAAATTAAAATTTTTGCAATGACTTATTTCAAAATGGCGAAATAACGTAAAATGAAAATTGAACACGAATTAGGCGAAATAGGGTATGCTTGAATTTTTAGCAAAAATGTGGATACAAATTCCAATTTTTTTGTGTTTCCCCAGTTGAACTTATGATGTAGAACACATTGACAAGAAAAAAATTTAAAATTTTGCAATGACTTATTTCAAAATGGCGAAATAACGTAAAATGCAAATTGAACACGAATTAGGCGAAATAGGGTATGCTTGAACTTTTAGCAAAATTTGGAAACAAATTCCAATTTTTTGTGTTTCCCCAGTAGAACTTATGATGTAGAACACATTGACAAGAAAAAAAATTAAAATTTTTGCAATGACTTATTTCAAAATGGCGAAATAACGTAAAATGCAATTTGAACACGAATTAGGCGAAATAGGGTATGTTTGAATTTTTAGCAAAAATGTGGAAACAAATTCCAATTTTTTGTGTTTCCCCAGTAGAACTTATGATGTAGAACACATTGACAAGAAAAAAAATTAAAATTTTTGCAATCACTTATTTCAAAATGGCGAAATAACGTAAAATGCAATTTGAACACGAATTAGGCGAAATAGGGTATGCTTGAATTTTTAGCAAAAATTTGGAAACAAATTCCAATTTTTTGTGTTTCCCCAGTAGAACTTATGATGTAGAACACATTGACAAGAAAAAAATTAAAATTTTGCAATGACTTATTTCAAAATGGCGAAATAACGTAAAATGCAATTTGAACACGAATTAGGCGAAATAGGGTATGTTTGAATTTTTAGCAAAAATGTGGAAACAAATTCCAATTTTTTGGTGTTTCCCCAGTTGAACTTATGATGTAGAACACATTGACAAGAAAAAAAATAAAATTTTGCAATGACTTATTTCAAAATGGCGAAATAACGTAAAATGCAATTTGAACACGAATTAGGCGAAATAGGGTATGCTTGAACGTTTAGCAAAAATTTGGAAACAAATTCCAATTTTTTTGTTTTTCCCCGGTACAGCTTATAACGTAAACCACATTGACAACAAAAAAAAAATTAAAATTTTTGCAATGACTTATTTCAAAATGGCGAAATAACGTAAAATGCAATTTGAACACGAATTAGGCGAAATAGGGTATGTTTGAATTTTTAGCAAAAATGTGGAAACAAATTCAATTTTTTGTGTTTCCCCAGTAGAACTTATGATGTAGAACACATTGACAAGAAAAAAAATTAAAATTTTGCAATGACTTATTTCAAAATGGCGAAATAACGTAAAATGCAATTTGAACACGAATTAGGCGAAATAGGGTATGCTTGAATTTTAGCAAAAATGTGGAACAAATTCCAATTTTTTGTGTTTCCTCAGTTGAACTTATGATGTAGAACACATTGACAAGAAAAAAATTAAAATTTTGCAATGACTTATTTCAAAATGGCGAAATAACGTAAAATGCAATTTGAACACGAATTAGGCGAAATAGGGTATGTTTGAATTTTTAGCAAAAATGTGGAAACAAATTCCAATTTTTTGTGTTTCCCCAGTTGAACTTATGATGTAGAACACATTGACAAGAAAAAAAATTAAAATTTTGCAATGACTTATTTCAAAATGGCGAAATAACGTAAAATGCAAATTGAACACGAATTAGGCGAAATAGGGTATGCCTGAACTTTTAGCACATTTTTCAATTTTTTTGTGTTTCCCCAGTAGAACTTATTATGTAGAACACATTGACAAGAAAAAAAATTAAAATTTTTGCAATGACTTATTTCAAAATGGCGAAATAACGTAAAATGCAATTTGAACACGAATTAGGCGAAATAGGGTATGCTTGAATTTTTAGCAAAATGTGGATACAAATTCCAATTTTTTTGTGTTTCCCCCAGTAGAACTTATGATGTAGAACACATTGACAAGAAAAAAAATAAAATTTTTGCAATGACTTATTTCAAAATGGCGAAATAACATAAAATGCAAATTGAACACGAATTAGGCGAAATAGGGTATGCTTGAATTTTTAGCAAAAATGTGGATACAAATTCCAATTTTTTTGTGTTTCCCCAGTTGAACTTATGATGTAGAACACAGTGACAAGAAAAAAAATTAAAATTTTTGCAATGACTTATTTCAAAATGGCGAAATAACATAAAATGAAAATTGAACACGAATTAGGCGAAATAGGGTATGCTTGAACTTTTAGCAAAAATTTGGAAACAAATTCTAATTTTTTTGTGTTTTCCCAGTAGAACTTATGATGTAGAACACATTGACAAGAAAAAAAATTAAAATTTGTGCAATGACTTATTTCAAAATGGCGAAATGACGTATAATGCAATTTGAACACGAATTAGGTGAAATAGGGTATGTTTGAATTTTTAGCAAAAATGTGGAAACAAATTCCAATTTTTTTTGTTTCCCCAGTTGAACTTATGATGTAGAACACATTGACAAGAAAAAAAATTAAACATTTTGGAATGACTTATTTCAAAATGGCGAAATAACGTAAAATGCAAATTGAACACGAATTAGGCGAAATAGGGTATGCTTGAACTTTTAGCAAAATTTGGAAACAAATTCTAATTTTTTTGTGTTTTCCCAGTAGAACTTATGATGTAGAACACATTAA
Organism: Amphiura filiformis; assembly: GCF_039555335.1. NCBI lineage: Eukaryota > Metazoa > Echinodermata > Ophiuroidea > Amphilepidida > Amphiuridae > Amphiura > Amphiura filiformis. The sequence goes on from NW_027305616.1 coordinate 150,009, forward strand.
CAAGAAAAAAAATTAAAATTTTTGCAATGACTTATTTCAAAATGGCGAAATAACGTAAAATGCAATTTGAACACGAATTAGGTGAAATAGGGTATGTTTGAATTTTTAGCAAAAATGTGGAAACAAATTCCAATTTTTGTGTTTCCCAGTTGAACTTATGATGTAGAACACATTGACAAGAAAAAAAAATTAAAATTGTTGCAATCACTTATTTCAAAATGGCGAAATAACGTAAAATGCAAATTGAACACGAATTAGGCGAAATAGGGTATGCTTGAACTTTTAGCAAAAATTGAGAAAAAAATTCCAATTTTTTGTGTTTTCCCCAGTAGAACTTATGATGTAGAACACATTGACAAGAAAAAAAAATTAAAATTTTTGCAATGACTTATTTCAAAATGGCGAAATAACGTAAAATGCAATTTGAACACGAATTAGGCGAAATAGGGTATGTTTGAATTTTTAGCAAAAATGTGGATACAAATTCCAATTTTTTTGTGTTTCCCCAGTTGAACTTATGATGTAGAACACAGTAACAAGAAAAAAAATTAAACATTTTGCAATGACTTATTTCAAAATGGCGAAATAACATAAAATGAAAATTTAACACGAATTAGGCGAAATAGGGTATGCTTGAATTTTTAGCAAAAATTTGGAAACAAATTCCAATTTTTTTGTGTTTTCCCAGTAGAACTTATGATGGAGAACACATTGACAAGAAAAAAATTAAAATTTGTGCAATGACTTATTTCAAAATGGCGAAATAACGTAAAATGCAATTTGAACACGAATTAGGTGAAATAGGGTATGTTTGAATTTTTAGCAAAAATGTGGAAACAAATTCCAATTTTTTTTGTTTCCCTAGTAGAACTTATGATGTAGAACACATTGCCAAGAAAAAAAATTAAAATTTTGGCAATCACTTATTTCAAAATGGCGAAATAACGTAAAATGCAATTTGAACACGAATTAGGCGAAATAGGGTATGCTTGAACTTTTAGCAAAAATTTGGAAACAAATTCCAATTTTTTGTTTTTCCAGTTGAACTTATGATGTAGAACACATTGACAAGAAAAAAAAAAATTAAAATTTTTGCAATGACTTATTTGAAAATGGCGAAATAACGTAAAATGCAATTTGAACACGAATTAGGCGAAATTGGGTATGTTTGAATTTTTAGCAAAAATGTGGAAACAAATTCCAATTTTTTTGCGTTTCCCCAGTAGAACTTATGATGTAGAACACATTGACAAGAAAAAAAATAAAATTTTGCAATGACTTATTTCAAAATGGCGAAATAACGTAAAATGCAATTTGAACACGAATTAGGCGAAATTGGGTATGCTTGAATTTTTAGCAAAAATTTGGAAACAAATTCCAATTTTTTGTGTTTCCCCAGTAGAACTTATGATGTAGAACACATTGACAAGAAAAAAATTAAAATTTTTGCAATGACTTATTTCAAAATGGCGAAAAAACGTAAAATGCAATTTGAACACGAATTAGGCGAAATAGGGTATGCTTGAATTTAGCAAAAATGTGGAAACAAATTCCAATTTTTTGTGTTTCCCCAGTTGAACTTATGATGTAGAACACAGTGACAAGAAAAAAAAAAATAAAATTTTTGCAATCACTTATTTCAAAATGGCGAAATAACGTAAAATGCAATTTGAACACGAATTAGGCGAAATAGGGTATGCTTGAACGTTTAGCAAAAATTTGGAAACAAATTCCAATTTTTTGTGTTTCCCCAGTAGAACTTATGATGTAGAACACATTGACAAGAAAAAAAAATTAAAATTTTGCAATGACTTATTTCAAAATGGCGAAATAACGTAAAATGCAATTTGAACACGAATTAGGCGAAATAGGGTATGTTTGAAATTTTAGCAAAAATGTGGAAACAAATTCCAATTTTTTGTGTTTCCCAGTAGAACTTATGATGTAGAACACATTGACAAGAAAAAAAAAAATTTTGCAATGACTTATTTCAAAATGGCGAAATAACGTAAAATGCAATTTGAACACGAATTAGCGAAATAGGGTATGCTTGAATTTTTAGCAAAAATGTGGATACAAATTCCAATTTTTTTGTGTTTCCTCAGTTGAACTTATGATGTAGAACACATTGACAAAAAAAAATTAAAATTTTTGCAATGACTTATTTCAAAATGGCGAAATAACGTAAAATGCAATTTGAACACGAATTAGGCGAAATAGGGTATGCTTTGAATTTTTAGCAAAAATGTGGAAACAAATTCCAATTTTTTGTGTTTCCCCAGTTGAACTTATGATGTAGAACACATTGACAAGAAAAAAATTAAATGTTTTGCAAAAACTTATTTCAAAATGGCGAAATAACGTAAAATGCAATTTGAACACGAATTAGGCGAAATAGGGTATGCCTGAACTTTTAGCAAAATTTGGAAACAAATTCCAATTTTTTGTGTTTCCCAGTAGAACTTATTATGTAGAACACATTGACAAGAAAAAAAAATAAAATTTTTGCAATGACTTATTTCAAAATGGCGAAATAACGTAAAATGCAATTTGAACACGAATTAGGCGAAATAGGGTATGCTTGAATTTTTAGCAAAAATGTGGATACAAATTCGAATTTTTTTGTGTTTCCCCAGTTGAACTTATGATGTAGAACACAGTGACAAGAAAAAAAATAAAAATTTTTGCAATGACTTATTTCAAAATGGCGAAATAACATAAAATGAAAATTGAACACGAATTAGGCGAAATAGGGTATGCTTGAATTTTTAGCAAAAATGTGGATACAAATTCCAATTTTTTTGTGTTTCCCCAGTTGAACTTATGATGTAGAACACATTGACAAGAAAAAAAATTAAAATTTTTGCAATGACTTATTTCAAAATGGCGAAATAACATAAAATGAAAATTGAACACGAATTAGGCGAAATAGGGTATGCTTGAACTTTTAGCAAAAATTTGGAAACAAATTCCAATTTTATTTGTGTTTTCCCAGTAGAACTTATGATGTAGAACACATTGACAAGAAAAAAAATTAAAATTTGTGCAATGACTTATTTCAAAATGGCGAAATAACGTAAAATGCAATTTGAACACGAATTAGGTGAAATAGGGTATGTTTGAATTTTTAGCAAAAATGTGGAAACAAATTCCAACTTTTTTGTGTTTCCCCAGTTGAACTTATGATGTAGAACACATTGACAAGAAAAAAAATTAAAATTTTGGCAAAAATTTATATCAAAACGGCGAAATAACGTAAAATGCAAATTGAACACGAATTAGGCGAAATAGGGTATGCTTGAACTTTTAGCAAAATTTGGAAACAAATTCTAATTTTTTGTGTTTCCCAGTAGAACTTATGATGTAGAACACATTGACAAGAAAAAAAATTAAAATTTTGCAATGACTTATTTCAAAATGGCGAAATAACGTAAATGCAATTTGAACACGAATTAGGCGAAATAGGGTATGTTTGAATTTTTAGCAAAAATGTGGAAACAAATTCCAATTTTTTGTGTTTCCCCAGTTGAACTTATGATGTAGAACACATTGACAAGAAAAAAAATTAAAATTTTGGAATGACTTATTTCAAAATGGCGAAATAACGTAAAATGCAAATTGAACACGAATTAGGCGAAATAGGGTATGCTTGAACTTTTAGCAAAAATTGAGAAAAAAATTCCAATTTTTTGTGTTTTCCCCAGTAGAACTTATGATGTAGAACACATTGACAAGAAAAAAAATTAAAATTTTTGCAATGACTTATTTCAAAATGGCGAAATAACGTAAAATGCAATTTGAACACGAATTAGGCGAAATAGGGTATGTTTGAATTTTTAGCAAAAATGTGGATACAAATTCCAATTTTTTTGTGTTTCCCCAGTTGAACTTATGATGTAGAACACATTGACAAGAAAAAAATTAAAATTTTTGCAATGACTTATTTCAAAATGGCGAAATAACATAAAATGAAATTTGAACACGAATTAGGCGAAATAGGGTATGCTTGAACTTTTAGCAAAAATTTGGAAACAAATTTTAATTTTTGTGTTTTCCCAGTAGAACTTATGATGTAGAACACATTAACAAGAAAAAAATTAAAATTTGTGCAATGACTTATTTCAAAATGGCGAAATAACGTAAAATGCAATTTGAACACGAATTAGGCGAAATAGGGTATGTTTGAATTTTTAGCAAAAATGTGGAAACAAATTCCAACTTTTTTGTGTTTCCCCAGTTGAACTTATGATGTAGAACACATTGACAAGAAAAAAAATTAAACATTTTGGAATGACTTATTTCAAAATGGCGAAATAACGTAAAATGCAAATTGAACACGAATTAGGCGAAATAGGGTATGCTTGAACTTTTAGCAAAATTTGGAAACAAATTCAATTTTTTGTGTTTTCCCAGTAGAACTTATGATGTAGAACACATTGACAAGAAAAAAAATTAAAATTTTTGCAATGACTTATTTCAAAATGGCGAAATAACGTAAAATGCAATTTGAACACGAATTAGGCGAAATAGGGTATGTTTGAAATTTTAGCAAAAATGTGGAAACAAATTCAATTTTTTGTGTTTCCCCAGTTGAACTTATGATGTAGAACACATTGACAAGAAAAAAAAATTAAAATTTTGCAATGACTTATTTCAAAATGGCGAAATAACGTAAAATGCAATTTGAACACGAATTAGGCGAAATAGGGTATGCTTGAACTTTTAGCAAAAATTTGGAAACAAATTCCAATTTTTTGTGTTTCCCAGTAGAACTTATGATGTAGAACACATTGACAAGAAAAAAAAATTAAAATTTTTGCAATGACTTATTTCAAAATGGCGAAATAACGTAAAATGCAATTTGAACACGAATTAGGCGAAATAGGGTATGTTTGAATTTTTAGCAAAATGTGGAAACAAATTCCAATTTTTTGTGTTTCCCCAGTTGAACTTATGATGTAGAACACATTGACAAGAAAAAAAAATTAAAATTTTTGCAATGACTTATTTCAAAATGGCGAAATAACGTAAAATGCAAATTGAACACGAATTAGGCGAAATAGGGTATGCTTGAACTTTTAGCAAAAATTGGAAACAAATTCCAATTTTTTGTGTTTTCCCAGTAGAACTTATGATGTAGAACACATTGACAAGAAAAAAAATTAAAATTTTTGCAATGACTTATTTCAAAATGGCGAAATAACGTAAAATGCAATTTGAACACGAATTAGGCGAAATTGGGTATGTTTGAATTTTTAGCAAAAATGTGGAAACAAATTCCAATTTTTTGTGTTTCCCCAGTAGAACTTATGATGTAGAACACATTCACAAGACAAAAAATTAAAATTTTTGCAATGACTTATTTCAAAATTGGCGCAAGGTGGTATCTTATGTTGTGAACACGAATTAGGCGAAATAGGGTATGCTTGAATTTTTAGCAAAAATGTGGATACAAATTCCAATTTTTTTGTGTTTCCCCCAGTAGAACTTATGATGTAGAACACATTGACAAGAAAAAAAAAATAAAATTTTTGCAATGACTTATTTCAAAATGGCGAAATAACGCAAAATGAAAATTGAACACGAATTAGGCGAAATAGGGTATGCTTGAATTTTTAGCAAAAATGTGGAAAAAAAATCCAATTTTTTATGATTTTCCCAGTTGAACTTATGATGTAGAACACATTGACAAGAAAAAAAATTAAAATTTTTGCAATGACTTATTTCAAAATGGCGAAATAACGTAAAATGCAAATTGAACACGAATTAGGCGAAATAGGGTATGCCTGAACTTTTAGCAAATATATGCAAAATTTTTCCATTTATTTTGTGTTTCCCCAGTAGAACTTATGATGTAGAACACATTGACAAGAAAAAAATTAAAATTTTGCAATGACTTATTTCAAAATGGCGAAATAACGTAAAATGCAATTTGAACACGAATTAGGCGAAATAGGGTATGCTTGAATTTTTAGCAAAAATGTGGATACAAATTCAATTTTTTGTGTTTCCCCAGTTGAACTTATGATGTAGAACACATTGACAAGAAAAAAATTAAAATTTTTGCAATGACTTATTTCAAAATGGCGAAATAACATAAAATGAAAATTGAACACGAATTAGGCGAAATAGGGTATGCTTGAACTTTTAGCAAAAATTTGGAAACAAATTCCAATTTTTTTGTGTTTTCCCAGTAGAACTTATGATGTAGAACACATTGACAAGAAAAAAAATTAAAATTTGTGCAATGACTTATTTCAAAATGGCGAAATAACGTAAAATGCAATTTGAACACGAATTAGGTGAAATAGGGTATGTTTGAATTTTTAGCAAAAATGTGGAAACAAATTCCAATTTTTGTGTTTCCCCAGTTGAACTTATGATGTAGAACACATTGACAAGAAAAAAAATTAAACATTTTGGAATGACTTATTTCAAAATGGCGAAATAACGTAAAATGCAAATTGAACACGAATTAGGCGAAATAGGGTATGCTTGAACTTTTAGCAAAAATTTGGAAACAAATTCTAATTTTTTGTGTTTTCCCAGTAGAACTTATGATGTAGAACACATTGACAAGAAAAAAAAAAAAATAAAATTTTTGCAATGACTTATTTCAAAATGGCGAAATAACGTAAAATGCAATTTGAACACGAATTAGGCGAAATTGGGTATGTTTGAATTTTTAGCAAAAATTTGGAAACAAATTCCAATTTTTTTGTGTTTCCCCAGTTGAACTTATGATGTAGAACACATTGACAAGAAAAAAAATTAAACATTTTGGAATGACTTATTTCAAAATGGCGAAGTAACGTAAAATGCAATTTGAACACGAATTAGGCGAAATAGGGTATGCTTGAACTTTTAGCAAAAATTGAGAAAAAATTCCAATTTTTTGTGTTTTCCCAGTAGAACTTATGATGTAGAACACATTGACAAGAAAAAAATTAAAATTTTTGCAATGACTTATTTCAAAATGGCGAAATAACGTAAAATGCAATTTGAACACGAATTAGGCGAAATAGGGTATGTTTGAAATTTTAGCAAAAATGTGGAAACAAATTCCAATTTTTTGTGTTTCCCCAGTAGAACTTATGATGTAGAACACATTGACAAGAAAAAAAAAATTAAAATTTTTGCAATGACTTATTTCAAAATGGCGAAATAACGTAAAATGCAATTTGAACACGAATTAGGCGAAATAGGGTATGCTTGAATTTTTAGCAAAATGTGGAAACAAATTCAATTTTTTGTGTTTCCCCAGTTGAACTTATGATGTAGAACACATTGACAAGAAAAAAAATTAAAATTTTTGCAATGACTTATTTCAAAATGGCGAAATAACGTAAAATGCAAATTGAACACGAATTAGGCGAAATAGGGTATGCTTGAATTTTTAGCAAAAATGTGGATACAAATTCCAATTTTTTTGTGTTTCCCCAGTTGAACTTATGATGTAGAACACATTGACAAGAAAAAAATTAAAATTTTGCAATGACTTATTTCAAAATGGCGAAATAACGTAAAATGCAAATTGAACACGAATTAGGCGAAATAGGGTATGCCTTGAACTTTTAGCAAAATTTGGAAACAAATTCCAATTTTTTGTGTTTCCCCAGTAGAACTTATGATGTAGAACACATTGACAAGAAAAAAAAATTAAAATTTTTGCAATGACTTATTTCAAAATGGCGAAATAACGTAAAATGCAATTTGAACACGAATTAGGCGAAATAGGGTATGCTTGAATTTTTAGCAAAAATGTGGATACAAATTCAATTTTTTGTGTTTCCCAGTTGAACTTATGATGTAGAACACAGTGACAAGAAAAAAATTAAAATTTTTGCAATGACTTATTTCAAAATGGCGAAATAACATAAAATGCAATTTGAACACGAATTAGGCGAAATAGGGTATGCTTGAACTTTTAGCAAAAATTTGGAAACAAATTCCAATTTTTTTGTGTTTTCCCAGTAGAACTTATGATGTAGAACACATTGACAAGAAAAAAAATTGAAATTTGTGCAATGACTTATTTCAAAATGGCGAAATAACGTAAAATGCAATTTGAACACGAATTAGGTGAAATAGGGTATGTTTGAATTTTTAGCAAAAATGTGGAAACAAATTCCAACTTTTTTGTGTTTCCCCAGTTGAACTTATGATGTAGAACACATTGACAAGAAAAAAAAATTAAAATTGTTGCAATGACTTATTTCAAAATGGCGAAATAACGTAAAATGCAATTTGAACACGAATTAGGCGAAATAGGGTATGCTTGAACTTTTAGCAAAAATTTGGAAACAAATTCCAATTTTTTTGTGTTTTCCCAGTAGAACTTATGATGTAGAACACATTGACAAGAAAAAAAATTAAAATTTTTGCAATGACTTATTTCAAAATGGCGAAATAACGTAAAATGCAATTTGAACACGAATTAGGCGAAATTGGGTATGCTTGAATTTTTAGCAAAATTTGGAAACAAATTCAATTTTTTGTGTTTCCCAGTTGAACTTATGATGTAGAACACATTGACAAGAAAAAAAATTAAAATTTTGCAATGACTTATTTCAAAATGGCGAAATAACGTAAAATGCAAATTGAACACGAATTAGGCGAAATAGGGTATGCTTGAATTTTTAGCAAAATTGTGGAAACAAATTCCAGTTTTTTGTGTTTTCCCAGTAGAACTTATGATGTAGAACACATTGACAAGAAAAAAAATTAAAATTTTTGCAATGACTTATTTCAAAATGGCGAAATAACGTAAAATGCAATTTGAACACGAATTAGGCGAAATAGGGTATGTTTGAATTTTTAGCAAAAATGTGGAAACAAATTCCAATTTTTTGTGTTTCCCAGTAGAACTTATGATGTTGAACACATTGACAAGAAAAAAAAAATTAAAATTTTGCAATGACTTATTTCAAAATGGCGAAATAACGTAAAATGCAATTTGAACACGAATTAGGCGAAATAGGGTATGCTTGAATTTTTAGCAAAATGTGGATACAAATTCCAATTTTTTGTGTTTCCCCAGTTGAACTTATGATGTAGAACACATTGACATGAAAAAAAATTAAAATTTTTGCAATCACTTATTTCAAAATGGCGAAATAACGTAAAATGCAAATTGAACACGAATTAGGCGAAATAGGGTATGCTTGAATTTTTAGCAAAAATGTGGATACAAATTCCAATTTTTTTGTGTTTCCCCAGTTGAACTTATGATGTAGAACACATTGACAAGAAAAAAAATTAAAATTTTGCAATGACTTATTTCAAAATGGCGAAATAACGTAAAATGCAATTTGAACACGAATTAGGCGAAATAGTACATGCTTGAATTTTTAGCAAAATTGTGTAAAGAAATTCTATTTTTTTTGTGGTTCCCCAGAAGAACAAATAAAATAGAACACATTGACAAGAACAAAAATTAAAATTTTTGCAATGACTTATTTCAAAATGGCGAAATAACGTAAAATGCAATTTGAACACGAATTAGGCGAAATAGGGTATGCTTGAATTTTTAGCAAAAATGTGGAAACAAATTCAATTTTTTGTGTTTCCCCAGTTGAACTTATGATGTAGAACACATTGACAAGAAAAAAAATTAAAATTTTGCAATGACTTATTTCAAAATGGCGAAATAACGTAAAATGCAATTTGAACACGAATTAGGCGAAATAGGGTATGCTTGAATTTTTAGCAAAATGTGGATACAAATTCCAATTTTTTGTGTTTCCCCAGTTGAACTTATGATGTAGAACACATTGACAAGAAAAAAATTAAAATTTTGCAATGACTTATTTCAAAATGGCGAAATAACGTAAAATGCAAATTGAACACGAATTAGGCGAAATAGGGTATGCTTGAACTTTTAGCAAAGATTTGGAAACAAATTCCAATTTTTTGTGTTTCCCCAGTAGAACTTATGATGTAGAACACATTGACAAGAAAAAAATTAAAATTTTGCAATGACTTATTTCAAA